>NW_007232874.1:43608-100750 GCF_000164805.1 Carlito syrichta
ATATCTGTCTGGGAACGGGGAAACACCCCATATCAACAGGGTGCCTGAATGAAACGCAATGTATACCTAACCCTTAACTGTAACCCACAACTTCATAATAAAAAAATAAATAAATAATTAAAAAAAAAAAATTAACCGTGCTTGCTGGCACGCGCCTGTAGTTCCAGCTACTTGGAAGACTGAGGCAGAAGAATCACCTGAGCCCAGTTGGCTGAGCCTGTGGTAGCCATGATTGTGTTCCTGCACTCCAGCTTGGGCAACAGAGTGAGATTCAATCAATCAATCAATCAACCAGTCAATAAAAGAATCCTGGAGATTTTGGTTCTAAAAAAATATATATATATATAATTTTATTTATATTATAGTATAGAACAGATAAAAATCAGAGCTGTGCTCATATATATGATATGGTGAGAGGCACTGCATTGATTGGAAAGGGTCGCAAAGGTATCTTCTGAGATTATGTAAAAATATTCTTTAATGTCCTTTGGTGCAACCATACATTGTCAAATTTCATCAAACTGTACACTTGGCTTCCATGTATTTTACTATATAAAAATACATCTCAATAAAGGAAAAAAGAAAAAAAATGGCTGTATTCATTTAGCATGCAACTTAATCATTCAGTTTTTTTCTTTAACCATTCGATTCTTATTTTTTCTCTACCTATGTGCTACTCATGTGCTTATACTTGATGTGCTCAAAATCATCCCTAGTTTTTCTGAAGATATTCATCATGTCATCTTATTTGATTATTTTCTCAAGGCTCTATCAGTTTTGTTTTTGTCCTATTTGCAAATTGCTCATTCTTTTTGCCTTTTTTTCACAGAGATTTTGCTTTTTGGATGACTCATATTGTCTCTATGCAATGTCACCTTTTGATCTTGAATGAGAGTTATCTCCTTTTACTGTTAATAACTACCTGGAGTTTGGTCAACAGCCTAGGCCTTAGCTTATGTTTTTACAAATGTGCTCATATGTGGATGGGCAGAGTATCTGTCATTGTAATCTGGGTTTACCCCTTTCACTTTGAAAGACTCCCCAGCCTCCTTGATTAAAGAGCCCATTGCTTTATTTTCTGTTCATTCCTTCTCTGTCAAATTTGCATGGCTCACAGCAGGAATTAGTGGGATGCTCAGGGCCTTCCAGGCAGTTTACATATTTCTACATTATCCCATTACAGCCAGTCCTCAAAATCATTCTGGAACTGACTCTGGACAACTGCAAGTCTTGCTTGTGCTGCATTTTGTGTCTCACAGGTATATACTCATCTAGACTTTCTGGAAAGCTTTTTTCATCTTTTTTTCATTTATTCCTTTCTGTAGTTCTTTCAAATTTCAGTTTTCATGTTACTTTAGGAAAGAATGCTTCCTGACCAAGATTCTTCCCTAAAATAATTGAGTTAGAGCCCTCTATATCGTCTAAGTTATATTATCTGAAAGAAATCTAACATTTACTATGCCTCAGGAACTAGTTCATTAACTCCTGTGATGAATAGTTCATTTGTTAACCCAGTAGACAATAAGCCTTATAGGAACATATAGGTCCTGCTTTCCATTTTATCTCCAAAACTATCTAATTTACCTTTTCATATTAATAAAAATAATAAAGAAGAAATGTGACAGGTATTGAATTTACAAGGAGAGTCAAACCTTGGCTAGAACCTTCCAATAGAACATAAAGTATGCACAGGCATGCATATACAAACACATTATCCTCAAAACTCATTGTGATTTCACTGTTTGGTCTGAAAAACAAAACAAAGTAAGAAAAAAATGTTTTCATATTCAAGGTATTTTCTACTATGATATTCAAATGCTTTCATCTAATGATAGTAATATGCCACTAAGGTTCCTCCACACTTACAGCTAGGCAAATAGGTGATGGTAGTGATTTAAACAAAAATGCATTTAGTCTTGAAATAACGAGTATGGATAATAAGCCATTTGGCTTGACAGAAAAAGGAGGGGGACTAAAGAGAGTCAACTATTAGAAATGTCACCATGGATCTGGAGTTGTCAAATCAAAAGATGCCCTAAAGACCTGCAGGGACTCAGATATGGAATCACTCCATAGGAGGAAAATTAGCTAGACCTGCTTGTCTTCCAAGGTTTAGCTATCTGTGGTTTCAAAAGACTCACTATAATTACAGAGTTGTAGAATCAATTCCTTGGGGCAATTAATTTTTCTCTATAGTAGGCCTCACTTAGGACCTCAGTAAATTGTTTTTCTGGTTTCTAATGTTGGGTCAGTAAGATGTATTAATTAACAATTAGCTAAAGTTTGACCAAAAGTATCTCCTCTGCTCTTGGCCTTCAGAAGACTGATTTTCTATTGTCAACGTGTTAAGAAAGCACCCTGCATCTCTCCATAGCAGGTGAGTGTTAAATAATACAGCGGTCATCTGAGAACCAAAGATTCTGGGCCAGAAATTAAATGTGTAGTATATTTAAAAAATTCACATTCTCAGAAAGTTGAGGACAAAGTGACAAGAGTTGACTTCAGAGTTATGAATAGCATAGAATTAGAATGAGTTATTTTTTATTGAAGGTGTATTAATGGTTTCTTTAATTTATTAGGTGTAAATAAATTATTATTAATTTTATAGAGAAATATGGGAGGTTAAGAAACAGTGGAAAGAAAATCCAGACTTTACAGAAAAAAAGATGGATTAGATTCTTTATGTTAAAATGATTTTGTTTGAAATCTATGAAACAAGTGCATGAGAAGAATAAAAAATTAGTACAAAAGAGTTTGCTATTAAAAATTAAGAAAAATGTTTTGCACCAACCATTCTTAAATATTTTCTCATCCACAATACTTTACCAGAGTCAACACTATCTATCTATCTATCTATCTATCTATCTATCTATCTATCTAGACATATGCATATATCTATATATATATACGCATATGCAATATACACATATGCATATATATACATATATGGAATATATACATATACATTTGGAAAGCCTAGGTGAAAAATACACAATAATAACAGATGAAACAACATTTCTTACCATTGTATTTTTTTTCTCTTTTATTTCTTCTGGTAGTTACATTCACACTGACATATACCCATGCCAAAACATCCTTTGAATTAATTTGGAAATCTATCCCCCCTCCTTTTTTAGCTAAAGCAGCAGCCACTTTCACCTCCAGTATGCTTTTCAGGGGGTATGTAGAAAAACAGGGAGAAGTTAGGGACACGTGGAGACACCATATTCAGTTATTACTAGACATGTGATTCAAAATGATCCTTTCACCCACTTAACTAAAGTTAGTAACAAATGAAACATTACTAATAACTGAAGGATTTTAGGTAAATAACCTGCCTGTTTAGAGGTGCAGGCTTTTTATTTTAATTTTAAAAAGAAAATTTTTAATGTCAGTTGACTCTAACAAAGAGCTTTTATGACAGATGGGTGTTCAAATACTATGAGAAACTTGGATTCAATTCCTCTCTAAATAACAATAAAAATGAATATTAAGTAAATAAATTAGGAAAACTATTAATAATTGACAATTAATAAATGAAATTAACAATATTACTTTTCCCAAATTGCCCAAGGGTCTAAAGAAATTTCCAATATTGAATAGTGAATAGATGAAAGATTTAATGTACTGTAATAAAATTGGAGAGAATGAAAGCACATTCTGGATATTTTCTGCTGTATCTTGCCTGCCCACCAGACTTTCTTTATTTCAGATAGGGATCCAGAACTTTCAAACTGAGTCACACATTTTGGTTTCATGCAGCCTCGTCGTTTCAATTTTGCCAGAGACTTGAAATTCAATAGGATTCAACTTAAACAATGACTGCAAGCATGAACTCAACATTAGATTAGATTTGGATAAAAGACTAGGACTTCTCATCTTGTATAAGTTAGACTTAAAGACTAGATAACTTGATTTGTTCACTGACTAAAGAGAATTATCCTTCTACAAGCAATATTGTGAATTATGAAGCTAATTTGTGTTTGATGGAGGAAAGAGAACTAGTTGAATCCAAAGCAAAAAAAAAAATGAATACCATAAATCAAAAATCTAATAATATGATAGGTTTACCTATTCAAAAAATCAGACAATTATGCCATATAGAAAGAAGCATTCTACATTTTCAATATAATGAGTAATCAAAGAGTAGTATATACTGGTCTGTTTGCTTACAAAAAGGAGTCTTGTAAGATTAATAATCTTAGAATAAAAATAAGGATCCATTTTAGGAAAGATTCCAAATTTGTCAATCAGTTATGAGTTAACTAGTAGGCAGGGGGATTAAAAAGGTATTGTTTGTTCATATCTTTTGCACACAAAAAAGAAAAAAAAAGTATTGTTAAGAACAAATGAGAGATAGTAAGAGTGAAGTTGCAGGTGAAATTGATCAAGGTTGTGGAAAATATTTTTATTGGTTTTACTTTAATCAACTGGAAGACATAATGAACTTCTGTATACCTGACCATGAATTGTATCCCTCATCTTTAAAAACAAGTAAAATAAAATTTAAAAATTATGCTTTAAATGTTTTTTTAGAAAATCACCTAAGAGATATGAGAGAGAAGTGGAAGTTACCGAAAAGATTATTAATATTGAATGAATAAATAAATAATGTAAAAGTAAGTTTATAAAAGACAAACAAAATACACTTTGTTTAAAGTTTGAAAATCACACTTCTAGTGCTATTAAATAATTAGAATGATGTATGGTTCCACAAATCAAACTTGCCTTATTTTTACATCAAGTTTTTAGTGACATAAAAATTAAAATTTACCTACATTAAAATAAGATTGCCATTCTTATTTTTTTCTTTCATATTAGTACTTCTAATATGCATTTGTTGTTGTTGATATGATAACACAAGTTACTTGGCCTGTAGTCTCACAAGGCTGTAAATTCAAAATCCAGGTTACTTATTGAGACTTTGTGTTTAAAGTTAAGGTTTTGCTGAAATGGTGAGAAAAGAGATTGAATTATACTTCTTTCTTCAAAAAGGTGAGACCCAAAATACATAATTTGAAAGAGATAGCACAAGTTGCATTTTATATAGTAAGCAGTTTCAGTATGCTTACCAAATAAATACTCTGCTCAACTTATACTTGCAAGTCTGGTTAAGGTTAGGAAAAGATCTATATCAACTTAATGAACTCTACTTCTGCTGACATACTCAGAAAAGATAGTTTAAATTACAAGATACTTCTCTTATATAGGATAGGAAATTTTAACAGAAACTAGGATTTAAAGAATGTCATTTTCAATAGATCGTCATGATATCCTTTCTTACTATACAGATTTTTAAGTTTTATTTTCATAGCGTTTTATACTGGCAAACATTTGCTTACTAAAAAGGTTCAAGTTAAACTGGAAAATAATTTACTTAACAATGTTCATTAGTTCTTTCTTTCATCAAGATGCATGATTTACTTTTTCAGACACATTACAAAAGTTTGAATATAGATATTAATACAAATATTTATATGACTCAATATACAACATTGACATAGATATAATATATCTTTAGGTATATTTTAATTTTCTTAGCATTTATCTTCTCTAATAAAGTTTATACAAAACTAGAGAAGAAATAGGAGAAAACAAAAAACTAGGGTATTTAAAGGAATCCCAGTAAGTGTAGGCATTATTTAAAGCTGGATTTTTTAAAGTAGTTTTATATGCATGATATTTAAAAAATAAAATAAAGTAAAATAAAAATATTTTCAACCAAAGACATAATATCTTAATAAAGAAGCATGACTTTTGATTACATTATGTGGGATCATGACACTAAATGCTAAGTTTGAGAATGTCAATTTGAAGTTATGCTTTTATTACCTTTGAGTATCATTTTCTTTACTGATATAATAGGAATAAAATTATTATAAATAATATGAGGCAGTTAGTTAATACCAGAGGTACGTAATGAAAGCAATTTAGATTTTTAAAGCTACATTAATGAAGTATCTTTGTAAAACTACAAATTGTGTTAGCTTCAAACACACAAGTTTTGAAAAAATGCATTTAATAATTATTTAAATAACATTGAAACATTTTAAAAAGGAATCTATTTTATAAATAGTATTATCTAATCATTAAGATGTTAAAATAAAAAGAACTAAAAATACAAATTCACAGAAAAATACGTGTATTCCCATCGGTGTTTCTTTTTATATATTATTTCTTGGTAGAAGAAAAATATACATTCATGCTTTTTTCTTATCCAATATTTCATACTTGAAGGAAGACATTCTAATATTCTATTTATAAAAGAAATATTCGAAGCCGGGCTCGGGGGCTCAGCCTGTCATCCCGCGCCTTTGGGAGGCCGAGGTGAGTGGATGGCCTGAGCCCGCGGGTTCGAGACCCGCCTGGGCAGCGAGACCTCAGCTCTACAAGAAACCAAAAAACCAGCCGGGCGTGGGAGCGCGGGCCTGGAATTCCGGCTCCTCGGGAGGCGGAGGCGGGAGGATGGCCGGAGCCCCGCGGGTCGAGGCTGCGGGGGCCGGGAGCGGCCCCTGCCCTCCAGTCTGGGCGACCGAGGGAGACTCCAACTCAAAAAGAAAAAAAGAAATATCAGGGGATGGAGTGTGGAGATAATAGGTCAAGAACTAATACAAATTTAGGAAATATTATTAGACTTAAGGCTAAAGCTAAAAAAATTTTCAAGCACCTGCGGGGCAGTGGAACAAGAACAAATAACTCTAGAAGACAACTTTGAGAAACATTGAGGTCAATTTTTTGTTTTGTTTTTGCTTTTGTTTTTCTTTTTACAGGAACTGACTATACTAAATAGCAATAGAAGAATAGCTACACATTGTCTAAGGTAACATTCTTTTTTTTTTTTGAGTTGGAGTCTCACTCTGTCGCCCAGACTGGCGTGCCCTGGCCGCTCCCGGCCCCCGCAGCCTCGACCCGCTGGGCTCCGGCGATCCTTCCGCCTCCGCCTTCCGAGGAGCCGGAATTACAGGCCTGTGCTACCACGCCCGGCTGATTTTTTGATTTAGGAGAGATGAGGTCTCGCTGCCCAGGCGGGTCTCGAACCCGCGGGCTCAGGCAGTCCACACACCTCAGCCTCCCAAAGGCGCGGGATGACAGGCTGAGCCACCGAACATTCTTTAACATAACATGTTCTCTTGCCATTCATAGCAACCAGATACAGAACCTAAGAGATTTCTTTGAAAATTGCATGCCAACAAAATCCAGCTAATCAAAATTTAGAAGGAAATATTCTAGCAAAAAGACAAATGTCCATTTATGAATTAATTTAAGTATAGACCCAAGATAACTGATACGGCAAGGCAACCAAACAAGCGATTAGCCCAAAATCTAAGGAAAGACAGGTGTGTGAGCATCGGTGTCCAAAAAAAGAAATGCCACTGGGTACCAGTAAGGACAATTCAGCTCCCTCTATTAGTGAAAGAGTAAATGTCTTGTGTGGTCTATTCAGATAATATTGAAGGCTTGGTGACTGCAGATACAAGGTCTTCTCCACAGATTTCAACAGGCACTTAGAAAATTGAATCGTTAAAGCTCTGAAAAAGGAGACGTGTGATCAAGGACTCGGGGAGGTCCACAACGTTCACTGCCGATGAGACATGAAAATGCACCCAGATGTTTCTTCCTACCTTGCCTAGGTAGTAAAAGCCTTAACAAACTGGGGGAGAAATGGGCAATGGAATAGTAGGTTTAATTTTCTCTGGGGAATTTTTGATAATCCGTGGAAGCAATAGGAGGGAAACAGACTATAACCTGGTGAAATAATGAAAAGTGAAGGTGGCAAGATGGTAGAAGACATCCCAAGCCTCATTCTCTCCCAAGTAAAGTTCAACTAGCAACTGTCTGCAGACAAGAACACCTGGGTGAAAACCCCAAGCTGGGAATAAGACTGAGCCACTAGTGTGGTCCACAAAACAGAATAAAAGCCAGGATACAAAAACAGTCTTACCTTGATGGTGTCACCCTCCTTGCGCCCCAAAATGGGCACAGCACCAGCTGAAAGGATTTCCCAGGAACCAGTTCCTGCAGAGGAAGAAGAGAAGCAGAGGTATGTATTAACTTTCTTAGGATTTCAAAACACTTCCCTGGAATCCCACTCTCATTTCACCTGATGGGAAAAGTAGGGGGAGAGTATGGCTAGACATCTGACATCATGTAAAAACAAAACAAAAAAACAGACCTCACAGTAACCAGCATGTAGATCTTGGTGAAAGTTCTGTGTACCTGCCAGCAGTAACACCTGATCAAAGGCAGTATCTAGCTGCATAGTCTACCTGCAAACCTGAGCTGCTTGCTCCCAGAAGTGGTGGGAAGTTCTCTTTGGCTTCAATCCTTAAATGGCTAGCCTAGGGAAGAAAGAACCAGAAAACAATGAACGAAGTGCCAGCCATAAGTTCATAACTATCAATAGTGGACTTGAATGTAAATATAAAGTGACTGAATGGATTTAAGAAGAAAAAGAGACAGAACTATATCCTGCCTACGAAGATTTATTTCACCCTTAAGGACGTGAAAATAGATATTGCACGTCAATGGAAACTACAAGGGTAACTATACTTATAGTGATAAAATAGAACTTAAGTCAACAACTGTAAAAAGAGACAAAGTAGGATATTATATGACTATAGTTCAATTTATCATGTAGATATAACCACTGCACAAATATGTATGGACTCAAATCTGGATTACCTAATCAAACAAAACAAATATGCAAACATCTGAGGGGAGAGCTATATTGCAATATGAGAACAAAGAAAAACTTCAATACACTATTTCCAATAATGGACAGATCATTCAAATGAAAAAATAATAAAGAAACATTGGACTTGAACAGCTCTTTATATTGAATGGATCTTACAGACTTATAGAGAACATCACATTCAACAACACCAGAATACATATTTTTCTCAAGTATACACAAAACACCAAGACAGATCCTGTGTTACACTACAAAACCACTCTTCACACATTTTAAAAAATTGAAACTATGTCAAGTATCTTGCCTGTTTACAATGACACAGAATTAGAAATCAATAAGAGTAATTTCAGAACATTGTAAAATATAGAGAAATTTAAAAATATGTCCCCCGACTAACTGATGGGTCAACAAAACACAAATAGGAAAATTTAAAAATTCTTCCAGAAAAATTAAAAATAACAACACAACTTATTAAAACTTACAGAATTCGGCAAAATAGTTATTTTTAATAATATTTTGTTTTAGCATGGTACCAAATGAGTGGTCTTATAACCCATACTCCTTTCTTCCTTCCCGCTTTAGGAGTCTCTGGTGTCTGATTTTCTATCGTTCTGTCCCTTTGTAGATAAGGGAAAGCATGTGGTATATAATTTACTGTTTCTGTGATAATTCACTTAAAATAACGGTCTCCAGCTGCATCCTTGTTACTGCAAAGGACTTGATTTCATTGTGTTTTTTTTTTTGACTGTTTAGTGTTTTATCATGTGTATGTACCACATTTTGTTGATCTAATCCACCATTGAAGAGCCCTAGATTGATTCCATGTTTTTGCTGTAGTGTATAGTGCTGCAGTAAACATAGGAGGGTAGGTGTCTTTTGGTAGACTTATGTATGCCCCTTTGGTTATAGACCCAGTAATGGGATTGCTGGGTAAAATGAGAAGTGTATGTTAGTTTTTTGAGAAATCTTCAAACTGCTTTCCATAGAAGCTGTACTAACTTACATCCCCTCCCCCCAGCAGTGTGTGAACATTCTCCTTCCATCTGCAGCCTCGCCAACATCTGTTGTTGTATGAATTTTTATTAATAGACATTCTGATTGCTTTGAGCTGGTAACTTATTTTGGTTTTGATTTGCATTTATTTGATGACTAGCGATATTAAACATTTTTTCATTTATTGGTCACTTGTATGTTTTCCTATAAGTGTCTGTTCAAGTCCTTTGCCAACTTTTTAAAGGGGTTATTTTTTTTCTGTCAATTTATTTGAGTTTTTATAGATTTGGGATATTAGTCCTTTGTGGGATACATAGTTTACAAATATTTTGTCCTATTCTGCAGGTTGTCTGTTTACTTTGTTGATGATTTCTCTTCCTGTACAGAAGCTTTTTAGTTTGATTGAGTCCCACTTGTTAATTTTGATTTCAGAGGTTTTGCTCTTGAGGTTTTGGTCATCAATTCATTGAGTAGGCCGATGTCCAGAAGAGTATTTCTATGTTTCCTAGGCTTTCATTTAAAATTTTTATGGTTTAAGGTTTTATGTATAAATTGTTAATGCATCTGGAGTTAATTTTTATGTGTGGTGAGTGAAAGAATCCAGCTTCATTTTTCTACATATGGTTGACCAGTTTTCTCAACACCATTTGCTAAGTAGAATGTCCTTTCTCCAGTGTTAATTACTGTCAACTTTGTTAAAGATGAGATGGTTATAAGAGGGTGGTTTTATTTCTGGGTTTTCCATTTTGTTCTATTGGTCTATGTGTCTATATTTGTATCAGTACGATGCTGTTTTCGTTACTGTCGTTTTGTAGTCAAGTTTGAAGTTTGGCAATATGATGCCTCCAGCTTCGTTCTTTTTGCTTAGAATTCCATTGGCTATGGGTTCTTTGTTGCTTCCATAAGAATTTAAGGATTGTTTTTCTAGATCTGTGAAAAATGATGCTGGTAATTTGATAGAGATTACATTGAATCTTCATATTGCTTTAGGCAGTATGGACATTTAAACAATATTAATTCTTTCAATTCATGAGCATGAAATATTTGTCCATCTTTGTCACCTTCAATTTCGTTCAGTAGTGTTTTGCAGTTTTCATTGTAGAGCTCTTTCCCTTCTTTGGTTAGATGTATTTTGAGATAATTTATTTTTTGTGTGGCTATTGTAAATCGGATTGTGATACTGATTTTATTCTCAGCCTAAAAGTTGTTGGTGATTAATAATGCAACTGATTTTGATGTGTTTTTACTGAAGTTGACTTTGAGTGTTATGAGTTTTTGGTAGAATCTTTGGTGGTTTCAAGATATAAAATCAAAGAGAAATACATTTAACATCCTCTTTTCCTATTTGCGTACCTTTTAGTTATTTTTCTTACTAAGACTTCTAATAGACAATTCAGAGTGGGAATAGTGAGACATCCTTGTCTTGTTCCAGTTCTTAGGAGAAATGCTTCCAACTTCCACCCATTAGTATGATATTGGCTGTGGGTTTATCATAGATAGCTCTAATTGTTTTGAGAAATGCTCATTTAATGTCTGCTTGGTTGAGGATTTTTATCGTGAAGGAATGTTGGATTTTTTCAAATGCTTTTTCTGCATCTACTGAGATAAGCGTGTGTTCTTGTTTTTACTTCTGTTTATGTGATGGATTGCATTTCTTGTTTTTGAACAAAAATGCCAAGACAAAATTAGAAAAGGACACTCACGTCAATAATTGTGCTGTGAAAGCTGGATGTCCATACACAGAAGAATGAAAGTGGACCTTTGTCTCACACCATGCACAAAAATCAACATAAAATGAATTAAAGACTTAAACATAAGGCCTGAATTTGTAAAACTATTAAAGGAAAATATGGAGGTAATATTGTCCAAAACCGTTGTGGGCAATAATTTTTTGAATATGACCTCAATAATACAAGCAACAGGAGCAAAAAATAAACTAATGGAATTACAGTGAAGCTAAAATCTCCTGCACAACAAAGAAAACAATAAACAGGTTGAAGAAAAAACCTATAGAATAGGAGAAAATATTTTCAGACCATACATTGATAAGAATTTTATGTTCAAAATATATAAGGAACATAAACAACTCAATAATAAGAAAACAAGTTACCCAAATTAAAAAAATTCCAAAGGACCTAAATACCCATTATTCAAAAAAAGGCATGTAAATGACTCCAACAAGTATATGAGAAAATTCTCAGCATCATAAATCATCAGATAAATGCAAATTAAAACCTATGTGAGACATCATTATACCTATTAGAATGGCTATGATAAAAAAAACCAAAAGATAACAAATATTGGTGAGGATGAAGAGAAAAAGGAACCATATCACAGTGCTGGTGAACATGTAAATTTATAGTCATTATTGAAATTATTATAAAGGTTCCTCAATAAAATTAAAAACAGAGCTCCCATATGATCCAACAAACCCACTTTTTGGTTGATATCCAATTTATATGAAATCAGTATGACAAAAAGATACATGCACTCCTTGTTCATTGCAGTACTCTTTATAATAGCCAGGATATTAAATCAACCTACATGTCCATCAATGGGTAAATACTTTTTTGAATGTGCACATTAGAATACTATTCAGCCTTCTAAAACAGAGAGAAATCCTGTCTTTTGTGACAACATGGATGAACCTGGAGGACATATGCTAAGAAAAATAAGCCAGGCACAAAAAAACAAATGCTGCATGATTTCACCTGTACATGGAATATAAAAGAGTTAAAATCACAAAACAGAGTGGTTACCAGAGGCTTGAGAGTAGGGTGATTGGGAGATATTGGTCAGAAGACATAAAATTTCAGTAGATGGAGTAATTTTAAGAGGTTTGCTGTACGTCTTGGTGACTACAGTTAACAACAATATGTTTGACGAATACTTGGATATTACTAAGAGTATAAATTTTAAGTTTTCTTATCTCACACACAAACAAGTATATCTAGTAATACAAATGTTAAATATCTCAATGTAGCCATTCTCCACTGTTTATATGGTATATATATGATATATGCATATATATGATATATGATATACTTGTACTACAATGTATATATGTAGGCATATACACATGGTATATATACACATACATATATTTTACATATATACACACACAAACATGGTGTATATACATATTACATATATACATGTGTACTGGGGTGTTAAAAATACATATACACACTTTAAGAGATGTTATCTGTGTACTAATTTTGAAGTACTTTTCACAAGGGTCTGGACACTATGGTCACCACTTTGATCAACTCTAATTACAGAAATCAAATGTGACTTGTACTCACTTTTTGTTATTGTATCTAAAAGGTATCTAAGTATTTGGCACCTTTTGTATATATATATACGTATATATATGAATTGTGTTGTACATGATATATGTAGCAATTTTTACCATCAATTTGAAAAGATGCATTTATGATAACTAGAAAAAATAATATATTTGGGGAGAGAGTCCTTATGTTGAAAAGACATATATTTTTCATTTTGCAATTTTCTGTTAAAGTGGAAATGTGTACTATATGTGCATGTTACTTTCATATAAATAGATAAAATAAAAATAAATACATGAATCTGTAAAGACATAAACCAAAAAACCCAATTGATCTAGTAAAAGGGATTATCATATGGATTGAGCAAGCTTTACGTTATACTGAAAAGAATATGATTATAAATTGCAAAACTAAATTATTTAAATTATTGATCATAATGCATATTTTTGCTTTTGAATAGAACGTTTACATTTATTTGCTATACTGCTGTGATCATACCAAATTTATACATATAGCTATGAACTCAGAGTTTATTTCTCATTGAAAACTTGATCTCAACTTTTCAACAAATTCATTGATTGCTTCACAGATAGTCTTGAGAATTATAGAACTAGAGTTTGAGCAAAACGACCACAACCAGTTTCTGAGAGCAGAGTTCATGGTAACCAGAACTCTTAATAATACCAAACTAGGAGAAAGTGAGAACAGATTCAAGAAGAAACTTCAAGTAAATGTTCTTACTAAATTTTAATAATGTTGGGGTTTTTTTTCCTCAAAGGCTACTGGAAGTGCATATTTTTAGATAGTTAGATTGGTTTTTGTTTTCAAGGATTTACCTGTTCTATTTCAGCAAAAGCTTTGAGTCTTTGAATTACAGGGCAAGGAGAAGAGGCTGATACATTGGAGAGTCTGGATCGATAACCCTATTTCTTTCTTTTGAAAGAGAAATAAAATTGACAATTAGTTTTAAAAAGAAAACTATTTCAGCAATACAATTTTATGCATTCCCAGATTCAGCTAAATTTTTCATTGCTCTCTGTCACCCCAAAACATTTTAAATCTAGAAATAATTTCATGGATATGTTTGAAACATGAAATATGGGACAAAATATTGAGGTAAATATATTACTCTAGAGATTTGCATGGCTGGAAAAGGAGATTTTATTTCTTTCCATTCTGGCTGTCCAAAAGTATTTTGCTTTTTTTTTTTTTTTTAACTGAAACTGACATTTAATGTTGTAATTTTATATCTGATCAATGAAGCCTTTATTTATATCAAGGGCTTTCATGATGAGAAAATAAAAGTTACAATTTATGACTCCTCCTGGCTTAACAGGGCACATTTCCCAGGAATGGCTTTCCATATCAATTCAATTTAAAAGTCAGCTGGATCAAATAAATAAATAAATAAATACCTTAGTACTTCAAACTTCTTAAGTTTCTTGCAAAGTGAAAATGCCACAATTATCTCCCACTGCTTGATTAAGACTGTTCTTGCTAAATGTTGTTCCTTTTTTTTTTTTTTTTTTTTTTTGCTAAATCCATTAAATCAGTCATGACTTTAGCGTGATCATTTGAATGACATATAAAGCTGACCATTTCTCACCTTTGCAATTCCTTCTTCTCTGCCTGTATACTGCACATTTGTCTGTTTCTCTGCTCCTTCTAAGTCACACTTTTATATCCCCCTTGTAATAAATTGACATGTAAATACCCATGAAACAAAGTTAAGTCCAATATTGTCATACCTATGCTTCCACTCTCCATTTCTTTTCTAAAATGATTTTATGTGCTCTCGTAACTTTAAGAATCAGCATTATGCTGACAGTTCACGTCAGTAATATATACACTTCAAACTCTTTTTTTCAAGGCTGAAATTATGAACGAACAAATTTCTTCTCGTTTATATTGAGGTTTCACTACCGTGTCTTACTACACTTGTTCAGAAATAAAAGCTTACCTTTCTTCCTCAAAACTCTTCCTCTCAGTACTCATTTATTTAACTTGTGCAATCATATTCTAATTTTGCACAGGATAGAAAACTTGGAAGTTTCCTAGAAATCTATTCTTCAACTCATCGACACAAAGTTCTAGTCATCCCCTGTTTCCCCGTCTCGAACATGACCATGTTTTATCATCTTCTTTACCTTTAATCTTGTAAAACCACATTGTCTTTTACCTCAATTTCAAAAAATGCTTCTGACAACTCTTTTGCTGTACTCATTTTTTTTAGGGTTCCCCCCCAAAGCAACGAGCAGTTACATTTTTTAAAACTGCTACAAGTCCGGGGGATGGGAAAACACTTCTTATCTTCAGGGTGCCTGAATGAAACGTCATTGTACACCTAACCCTTAACTGTACCCCACAAAACCATAATAAAAAATACTGATTAATGAAAAAAAAAAAAACTGCTACAAGTTACTTTTTGTAGGCACTTGTTAAATATTTTTGGGTTAATGAGTGAAACCACCTAATTAAAACATTGCTTTAAAGTATTTTTTGAAACTTTATGACTTTAAAAATTCACTGTATCAGTGATCATAATTCAATTACATACTTACTTTTACATTTTCCCGCGGACGTGTCTGCCACCATTTAATATATTGTTAAGTTTGATAGGAATATACCTGCAACAAGTTTTGGAAGAATCCCTCTTTCCAGGAATTTATTGAGTTGAATGTCGAACTTCTGCCATTCCTTGGCTGCGTAAAGCTGGTACGCAATCGAACCTCTATGCATCAGCAGCAAGAGGCAGGTAGAATATGGACAGAGAAGGAATGTGGAGCTGTGTGACCTCTGTGCTAGGTTAGATTCTTATGAACAGGTCCTTACTTTGTGTCTGTAATAGTATTATATGTACACGTCCTTTTTGCCTGTGACTTTGACCCTCACTAAAGCTGAGGTATACTTTCCCATGCTGTGGATATCAAGCTTGGTCAGATAATGACTTCTGGCCAAGTTCATGGAATGTAGATGGAAGTCATAATGTGCCAGTTGAAAGACAAAAATTTTGGTGACTTGGCGTGTTTCCATCGTTCCTGTTGTGCTTCTGCTGTCTGCCATAAGAATATGCCTGTGGTCATTGAACTAGCTGATGAGTGGAGCAAAACTCATTTGTAAAAGGAGAACAATAAGACTGTACAGGAAATGCAGACCAATCCACATAAACCAATTCCTTTTGGTACTACCACAACCATCAAGATTTTATCAAATGGTTCCAAATTATAGTAACTTACATGTATATAGTTGTGTGTGTGTGTGTGTGTGTGTGTGTGTGTGTGTGTGTGTGTATACACACATCTATATTGCTACACCACTGGTAAGCAACTAGCAACAGGGAATACGTACAGTAGTATATAAAATCATAATTATAGAGATAAAGTAGTTGTTTAGTTGGATCTTTTTATGACTTTTATTTGTAAAATTAGTTATGTTGATATTGACAAAACAAGATCAGTTCTTACACTGGGGTACATTCAGCACTAATGTCATTCAGTGTTCACACGGCTTCTGGTGATAAACATTGTCATTTCTTATCAAGAATCACCAAATAATATCAAATGCTTTTCACATATACATGCAAATACAAAATTGTAAGTATTAAATCATTTAAAAAAAAACAATTTCATAAGTTATGGAAACTTTTATAGATTCACTTTGCCTTATACTAACAGTTACAGCATTGAAGTTGGTGATTTCACCTTATCTTGCTTTTCTGTGTAGCCACCATTTTGTTTTCCACATCCAAAAGGATTCTTGATAAAAAGTCTTTTTATTTTTTCCTACTTTATTTTTCACCATTTCTCCTCCTCCTCTTCTCCCTCCCCCTCCTCCTCCTCCTTCTTCTTTCTCCTTTATTATTGGGTTTCTTTATTTTTGCTTCCTAGTGTAGAGACTAGAACCCTATACAGAAAAAAATGGGTCTTGGCTGTGACAAAGTATTTAAGAATAGAAGACTTGGAAGAATATTGTTACTGGTAGAAAAGCAGAGAGAAAAACAGGAGCGAAGAAAAGAAAAGAGGTCATCTAGAATTAGAATTGTTCTCTGAATGGAAAAAAAAGTATAGGTTCAAAACCAGGAAACTTGGTGGGACAAGAATGGGGGTTTTGCTACAGTGAATTCCATGGAAGCAGTATAAAACACGTGCTAACCAATCCTAGCCTATGGAAGAATAATTATGGCAACACTTCATAAGCTTTTATTTCTTGGCTTGCTTGGGGTCCTTCACTTGCATGTCTTCATCGATACTGAAGATCTTGTAACTGACACTTCCTGAAATTTGTATTATTTAGAATTCTATTAAAATATTAAATATATTTTGACACTATACATTTCTCTTTCTTGACTCCCATGCACCCACCTTAGGGTGATAAATGCTCATAACAAAAGGTTGATGATAATCAGCCATAGTAGCATTATCTGTTACTAATAATGGAATGGAAGAAAAATGGAAACAAATTAAAGCACATTTTAAGCGATATAAAAATAATGTATAGCCATAAAGACATTATGTAAGGAATACTGGGCACAAGTAAGAATATTTAAGCTGGATAAGAAATAATCCTTAGAAATGATAGATTTATACTTGGAAATTCAATTAATTTTAAAATTAATTTAAGTATGCAAATAATGCATGGAACCCTTTTCATTAAAAAAAAAAAAAAAAAAAAGCATATTTTAGATAAACCTAAAATCTCCAGGGAGCACAACAAATTCTTCTCTTCTTTTCAAGTGATGACCAATCTTGCAATTTGGGGTGCTATCCTTTTAGATAATTTTTACACTTTTTATCCACATTGACAAATACTGGTTAATGCTTTGTTTTTGCATGTTTGTTTTTAATGAAAGGAAGCTATTTTAGACTATATTATTTTTTCTGAAACTTTGTAAACAACTAGATGATACGATTTTTGCAATAGATTCCTGTTGATACATATAGGTCCTGTTTATTCTTTTTAAAGCTATATGATATTTTCATATATTACTATTTTGCTTATATTTAACTATTAACATTTGATAGATATTTATATTTTTGTCTTTCTTTATTTACTATTTAAAAAATTGCACAATATTCATTTGTGAATATGACTCCTTAAAGATGAGTAAGACTTTAATAGGACAGATCCAAAAATAAGAGAGAGAGAGAGAACAAATGAGACAAGGTGGGGAAGAGAGCTTCTGCATCTAATAGAACAGGTCAGATATATTTCTGTCCACTTTAAAGTTGTACTAACTTATTTTCTGGTGGCATCAACTTCATAGTCAATCAATTTGTATGAATTTCAATTAGGCAAAATTTCTTCTAAATTCTGGCAACATTTGCTGTTCTGACACTTTTTATTGTTGAAAGAAATTTTATCTTTTTCTCAAATATCAAAGAGACATTAGTAAAATTATTTCAGTGAATATATAAAATATATTCTAAAGTGAATGACATTATGACATATCATTTTAAAAAATACATTTAAATAAGATGTAACATACATTAAAGGCAAACACAGAAGAAATCATAATTAAACTTGTTATATTTTTCTATCTGAGAAAAAGTTTAACAAAAGGGTACATAACGAAAGTCAGACGAATTTAAAAAACACAAGTGGTAGAGCCATACCCAAGGACTGGAAGGAGGTTGGGGGAAATCACCATCATGACCCTAGACCTGAATAGGCAAAGACATAAAGTCTGGGATCCAGAGAGAGAAAAAACTCAGAAAGAAGGAAACCAGGCAAATAGAGGGGTAGGAGCTGAGAGATATTAGCGTGACCTTCATTGGTGCTGTCAGTCAGTCCACAGTGACCTTGCAGGTAGGGTCTGGGTAAATAAATACACAAGGTCACTCTCTCTCTCTCTTTAAGATTTTCTTCAATCCTATAGCAGAACCCACAGAGAAGCTAGAAGGCCAGGGAATCTGGATGATAATCTCAATCAACTTGACCTCTTAGGGTATAGAATAGGATGAAAAAGAGTGGAGAGTTCAACTTCTTCTTTGTCTGCCCTGTTCATTACTGAAAAAGATGAAATAGAATTATAAATTTAAATATCTGCTTTGTAAATTTAAGGTAATATTCAATTTATGAATAATAATTTGTGATTTCATAGACGTTTTCAATCTTATATAATCATATTTATGCATACATGTACATACAATCATGCATTTCTTAATTATGAGATACGCTCTGGGTAATGCATCCCTAGCCAACTTCATTATTGTATAAACATCATAGGATGTTCTGACACAAAACTAAGTGGTATAGCCTACTGCACACCTAAGTTTTATGATATACCTTGTGACCTCAAGCTACAAACCTGTTACTATATGAATATGCAAGCAATTGCTACACAGTGTCACGTGTTTGTGCATCTAAATGTATCTAAGCATAGCAAAGGTATAGTAACCATATTATAATATAATGTTAAGGGACAACTGTTGTAAATGGTCTATAGATGACCAAAATGTCACTCTCCAGTGCCTGACTATATATGTGTATATATATTTAGAAGCATAAGAATAATCTTATAAGTATATTCATATTTACATTTAAAATCTTGAAACAAAGTTTAATCTAGAGACAATTGTACTTATTTTACTCAAATTTTTACATTTACGTATTCAAGTATTATATGACCGACTTACACCACAATTCATATGTTGAAGCCCTAATCCCTAGTACCTCAGGATGTGATTGCCTTTGGACATAGAACCCTTAAAGAGGAGACTATCTTTTAATTAGGCCAATAGTCTGGGCACGGGTGCCCTTACAAGACAAGGAGATCAGGACATACAGAGAGAGACATCAATAAGACACAAACTCAAGAAAAAGTCATGTAAGGACACAGCAAGAAGATGTTCATCTTCAAGCAAAAGCGAGAGGCTTCAGGAGAAATCAAACTTGCTGACACTTTGATCTCAGATTTTCAGCCTCCAGAACTGTGAGAAAGTAAATTTCTGTTGTTTAAGCCACCCAGACTGTGGTATTTTGTTATGGCAGCCCAAGCAAACTAATATAAGTACTATTCAGCATGGAAAATTTCAGAAATCTACATAAAACTTAATTTCCCATTTGCTGCTCAAATTGCTGACTTCAGAGCACAGCAGAATGGGAGCTGTTTGCAATATTTTTATGCATTGACATCACATGAAATAAAAATAAGAGAACAAAAAGTTTTATTCAAAAGTAAGCATGTTATAAAACAGCTATGCAAAACAATTTGTCATTAAATGAAAAATTCAGGAACCAGAAAATGTTATGCTGCATTTAATAACATATGATTATTCGAATAACTTATTAGACTTTCATCAAATAAAATTAAACCATATCATTTCTCACCGTGATATTTACCACCTGTGTCTTATTGCTATTATACAATGCAAGATAAACATAAACACATTATTGATAAAGTTAGCTGACATGGTCCTAAGAAGCATTACTGCCAGTTTTCAGTAATCATCTTATTTCGTCATCATATTAATTTGTATATTCATTTATTTTTTATTGGACACTCATCGCAGGCAGGATAAACATTAAGGAGAAAATCGGGAATAAAACTCGATGACTTCTTTCAAGAAAGCTCATAGTCAATTTGCATAAGAAAGACGTGTGTATGTAAACGAACAATAGCAAACAGGTTTTATAGATGTTCAGCATGTGCCACCTAAGTAGTCAGAGGTCAATTCTGGAAGAACTGGGCAGTAGGCTATGACGAGTTTGACTTGAAAGTTAGTTAGGACATCTAAAAATTCACTTCTGTATTTGGAACAAGACAACTTGAATCAAGAATGAATACTTAAATATAGCCCCAGAAATGGAACTAGCTATTAGTTGAATACTGACAATGGCTTGAACAGTGCAATTCAGATCTGGAAACCCTTTCTACAGACAAATCTGTTTCAGCAGATGTTGTTTTGGGGAGGAAGGGATCTGTTTCTTGATCAATGGTGAAAAACATGTACATTTACCATAGAAAGGAGCTCTAGGAAATATAAGTTGAAAAATCATATCTCACAACGTGATTAAAATTTTGCCCAGCCTTCCAAAATCTAATGAATTTATAAACTCATGGCAATGCTAATTTTGCATATGATGAAATAACAAAGTAAAAACTAGAGTAAGACAATGTTTTGTTCTGTTTTTAAGAAAAGGCTTTTTCCCTTAGAGATTAGTATGGTATATTTCAAAAAAGATCTTTTCTAAAATATCTAGATTTAAAGTGTTATAGACCCAAATATCTGTATAGTATTTAAATGAAAGAATATATTCAATTAATTTGTTATTAGTTATTGCTTGTCCTTTATGTGATAGTAGTTTTCTCTACTAGTAAAGATACATTAAGTAATATAAAAATGCATAAATATCCATATGTTTTGGTCCATCAACAGAATAAGAAATAAAATGTTATTGCGGTTAACAGTTACAGTTCTCCTTTTCTTTTAATTTCCCTGCAATTCTATATACAGCAGAACATTTACAATAGTGACAATGAGTAGCAAAGCCAACAAATTGCTGCAAGACTAATAATCCTCTAGTTCAATAGGCAAAATCTGAAAGAGTTCTACCTTGAAAATATTGAATTTTATCAACACAATTTCCTTTAACTGGCCGCACTCAAAAGAACATACACAACAATGCACCTATACATACATATTTATTGCATTCACACTCCTATACCACACACAAAAACACAGGAACACATGCCAGTGACTGTATACACTAGAACACACAACTCAGACAATTTTATAACAGCTATCAGTGAGGTTTAACATTCATATAGGGACACACACTTCAGTGAGAAGGTAATTCCAAGACAAAGAAGGCTTTAATATGAGTACAAAGTCAGTAACGTGTCTTGTCCTTGAACATAGACATGTAATCAGGTAATTACACACAATACGATACATGCTATCACAGAAGATATACAAACCACCATGGACACAAAGAGATGAAAAAGTTAACTTTGATTTAAAGTGTTAGAGGAAGTAAGCAACCCCCTGGGTCACCCTCCCACTGTGGGAGATTTTCTGTCATCTTAATAAATTCTGCTTTCTCACTTAAAAACAAATAAATAAATTACGTTTTAGAGAAAGCAAGAATGAGAACGTGTATTTGATTTTTACCATGAAGAGTTTGTTTCCTTAAAAAAGAGCCCAGGAAGAAAATTGTAGTCAGAAAAAATGGCAAGGCCAATATCAAAGAAGTAAGAAAGTTATGAAATTGTGTTTATGTGTTAGAAGCAGTGAGTTCTTAACAGAAAGATAGATATTAGATTAGAAGTGTAGCCTAGGTAGGGCTCCGTGGCTCAGCCCGTAATCCCAGCACTTTGGGAGGCTGAGGCGAGTGGATTGCCTGAGCCCGCGGGTTCGAGACCCACCTTGGCTACTTGGCAAGACCTCATCTCTACAATACATCAAAAATTAGCCATGCGTGGTAACGTGCCTGTAATTCTGGCTACTTGGAAGGTTGAAGCACAAGGATCGTCGAAGACCAGCAGATCGAGGCTGCAGTGGCCGGGAGCGTGCCACTGCACTCCAGTCTGGGTGACAGAGTGAGACTCCAACTCAAAAAAAAAAAAAAAAAGAAAGAAAGATAGGTAGCCTAAAGTGAGATTTTGGAGGGCCTCATGTGACAAGTTTTAGGAGTATGTATTTTATCATATAAAATAGGAAATGGAAAGCATGAGATGATTTGTTTTTAGATACATACAGTAACATATAAAACATACATGTTCACAAAGAAATATGTACGACATCAAGAGCACATTTGTAACTTTCTGTGTTCTTAGTCTAATCACAGACTCATCCTCTCTGTCGATGGTAATCTGCTACGTAGGCATTGCTTTTATTTCTTTTTAATAGTTCGACTACACATTTAAGAACCTCAAATTAATATATTTTAATTCATGCTATCTCTGATCTCTTGTGACTTGCATATTTTTCCTTAAAATTATATTTGTTGTAAGATTCATTATTATGTGTGTATACTTTTGGTTCATTCATATGGATTGCTCTATGACAGACAATTATTTTGTGCTAGATTTATGATTAAATGTGTTTTCTCAAAGACATTCGTGCGTAATTTTCTTTAAAATATGTACCAAAGCAGAAAACTGCTATGTTAAAATATTTGTTCATTTTTTTATCTATCTAGATATTTACAAACTATTTCCCAATGTGATTCTATCAATCTATAGACATCCCATCACTATGCGAAAGTCATCACTGTTCCTTATCTTTACTGACATTTAAAAAGAGGTTTTTCTTGATTTTTGTTTTACTTTTTGTCCTTCTGTTTTGGTGGGTGATGGTTGCAATTGTGCTTTACATTTACTTTTCACTTATTGTCACTGAAGTCAACCATCACATTTAAATGTGCCACTTGGATTTCAAATGTCTTTCCTTTTTCTTATAGATATGTATGTATTATTATACATGTATAACCAAAGTTATGCTTTGAAAGGCAGGTTCCTTGTAGTAGAGGCTTCCCCTGCTAGGGAGGCGTTCTAGAAAACCATCAGCGTCAGTGTACCAGCTAGCATTGTTAGGAGAGGCTGCATTGGAATTCAGTGAATTTTTTGGTTTTTGCGGAGATTCTTTCAAAGTCTGCTCATTTAATGAGGAGTGATTTACACAAACAACCTGCCCACAATACACTGTTTTCAGTTTGCTTCCCCAAATCAGTCTGACTCCTATATCCCACCCTCTCTATTCACTCCATCTCACCCCAAGTGACTTCTTTGGTTTCCCCAAGAAAAAAGTCAACAAAGGGAAACATTTTGCTGACATGGAAGAGGTGAAACAAATGGCAGAAGCACTAAAAGTCATCAACATTGACAAGTTCAAAGACTATTTTGAGCAATGGGAGAAGCATCTCTGTAGGTGAATTGCATCCGACGAAGAGTATTTTAAAGGTGACTGAAGTTTAAACATGTAAAAATAAATACACATTTTTTATAAATACATTTTGGTTTTGGGGGTATCTTCCTTTGTATGTGATCTATATCCTCTCTGACTTTATAAGTTTGTATTTTTGCTCTATTTGTGCTATTTTTTGATAATGAAGATTTTAATTTTATAATAGTCACAATTATCAGTATCCTCCATTATGGAAACTGCTTTATATCTAGTTAAAAAATTTTTTCTATTCCAATTTTTAATTTTTTTTTTTCAAAAATACATACTTTTTGCCATATTTGAATCTGATTCATTTTGAACTGTTTTGGAATTTGATATAGAGGTCAATTTCATTTTTTGTTTTTAATATGTATGAAAAACCCAAGCATATAGCAACAAGATCCATCCAAAACTATTCATTTTTACATTTTTCACCTATATCTGACAAGATCAATTGTGTCATATATTCAGAGTCCACACATAAGAGATCCATGGATTTTATTGTGACATATCAATTCATTACTATATATTAATATATTATGATGTACTGATTTTATCTCGTATCTATTTTACTGTTCCAATGACTGTTATTCACCAGTGATGCACTTTCTTAACACCTTAGCTGCAAAGTAATCATTGGTGTCTGGCAGTGTAAGAAGTTTGCTGGCCATTCTTCATCATTTTCTCTTTCTTATAAATCTTAGAATATGCTTGTCAAGCTTGAAAAAACATTTAGACAGCTTTAAAGCTCTTATTAGAAAATCAGCATTTAAAACATTTCCAATGTGTGACATTTTACTTGGGTATTTATAATTTTTCCATGGAGATCTTGAAATATCTCATGATCTCTCAGGTAATTGATATGTTTTGCACCAGTGTGGCTGCTATTTGTAGAGGATGCTCTTGAGTTCATTCTGTATGCCAGGATTCCCTCTTCCCAGCTCTGGCCCTCATCCTTGACATCTGCACACTTTGTGGCTAGCAGCTCTCACACCTGTAACATTCAGGATGACTCTTGAATAATAGAACCTCCTGGTCAGTGTGGAGGCCAGAATTCCTCGGAGGTTTATATTCACCACCACCACCCCAAAAGCTAACCACTGACTAACCAGGAAATATGAAAGATGACCTTTTTCATCCAGAAGGTGGAAACTCAGCTTTTAATGATGTACCAGAGCTTCCAGGCTGAGTAGTGGGCTTCATCTCAAAGCACGCCCTGGTGTGGCTTCTTTACCATCTTTGTGTTTCTTCCCCCACTCCATACTCTCAGCAAGGAATAGGCTCCAATTTAACATGCTATAGTATCTCTTTTTTTATATAGTTGGATTTTATTTTTGCTAGTATATGACTTATTATTTCTTTTTTCTTGGTAATACTTCTATCTGAAGCTTTGGCTTAAGGTCTGTTTCTGGGAAAACATTACTTATCAGAGTCTTAGGATTTAATTATAGTTTTACTCCTTTATTATTGGTGCATGGAAATCAAAATCCAATGGCCTTCTGTATACATGATCATCTCATTTGCAGATAATTATGTTTCTAGTCATTAATTTAAATCCTAAGAATGTGTCTATTTTTCTTTTTTGTGTGTTATTACACTGGGTGTCCTCCCATTCTCAATTTTAAAGAAAAACCTTTTAATGTTCCCCTATTATCTATGCTAAGATTTCTTAGACATATCCTGCACTAATTTTTATTTATTTATTTATGTAGAGTCAGAGTCTCACTCTGTCACACAGGCTAGAGTGCATTGGCATGCTCATGGCTACCACAGCCTCAACCTGCTGGACTCAGGCGATCTTTCTGCCTCAACCTTCCAAGTAGCTGGAACTACAGGTGTGCACTATTACGTCCAACTTATTTTTTTTTATTTATTTTAGAGAGGAGGTATCACCAAATTGCCCAGGCTGGTCTCGAACACCCTGGCTCAGGCAATCCTCTAGCTTCAGTCTCCCAAAGTGCTGGGATTATAGGTGAGCCACCGCTCCTGGCCATATCCTGTACTAATTTAAATATTTTGTGTTTATGTTATTCCAATTGTTTAAAGATTTTTTTTTCCATGAATAGGTGGTGAATTGCATGCAAACATTTATCTGCATAGTTAAGTTTGTTGAGTGATTTCATTCTGCTGATTTATTTTCTACTACCCAGTAACGTTCTGGTCATGATACAAACCCAAATTCAACATGATATGCCGCTAACTTCTATTTGCTAACATATTGCTAATAATTTTTATGTTTTATGACTAAATTATATTTTCTAATATATTGCTAACATATTATCTTATCTCATGAGTGAAATTGGCTGTACATTTCATTTTCTGTATTATCTTTGTGCAATTGGGTGTCAAGATGATGCAATCTTCATATGATGATTTAGAAATTAGCCTTGTCTTTGTATTTTCTGAAAAATGTTGTGTAAGGTTAGAATGATTTGCATCTTTGGTGTTTGGTAGAATTCATTAATCACACATGATGTGAGATTTTTGTCTTTGTGGAATTCATCTGGAACACTTTTTTTCGTCATAAAGTTTTACATCTTCTATCTCTTCTTTAGTCATATTTTTATATTTAAAGAAATTTATCCAGAGAATGTAAGTTTTCCAACTGATTTGTCAAACTCCTTATAATAAACTATCATCTACTTGATATCTACAATATCTGTGGTGTTGTCTTTTTTTATTTCTACATTGGTTATCATTTGAGTCTTAAACATATTTCTGCTTTCTATTTGTCCTATTATTTCCTTTGCTCATGTGCTTGCATTATTTTTCAGCATCACCAAATAATTTATTCAGAACCAGAATTAAAAGAACATTTGACAGCTGTGACCTATATATTTTTTTTTCTGAAATTCCTGACTAGTTATACAATTAATCCATAACAAATTACCAGTTTAATTTTACTTTATTTCTTCAGGCCTTGAGTTTTTTACTTTATTTCTTCAGGCCTTGAATTTTTCAAAGACTTCAAATGTGAAGTTGGAGAACGTCTTCAGGTCTGCTTTACCATACTTTTGCTTAAACTTAAAAGTTCCCTTTTGGTGCTTACTAATACTCTAGACCAGTATCCACACATCCTCCAGACGCCTGTCACTTAGATTTGTATTCTCTAACCTTGTCCAAGAAGAGTTTCTGTGCAGGATCAAGTTCCTCATTAAATGTCACTGCTGTAACACCAGTGTTCCTCCACAAAGAGACTAAGACTGCTGACCAGAGGACAGAGAAGAATCTGAAAAGCCTCTGGAGAATCCTGGTGATTTTACTACTTGCACTCAATCCTGAATTGGCAAAGCTACAGACACTGTCCTACTTGCAATTATTTTTTTCAATTTACTAGTTTTAGAAGTGAAATAGACTATCATTTTTAGTACTATAGGCATCTCAACATATATGCTTAGTGATTCAAACTTTAGAAATAATTAATACCTTCACCATCCTCTTGGACAATTCATGAAATTTGAAAAAAGTTAATGCCCTCCCCCACTCAAAAGCATTCGTTATTAGAGTTGTGATTTTAATTAGATATTTATTTTTAAAACTGTATTGTTGCTTTTCCTTTTTTTCCTCAAAACTTGGAAATAAAAAGAGATCCCTTCCCTGCCAATATTTTCAAGCTCATCGTTTAGCTTTAGTAAGCCTCACCATTATATAATGGTACTAATAATTAAAATATCTGAAGACTTCCCTTGACAGTTTCCATTTTCTGTTGATTTGTTTGTCTTTTATTTTATTGATTTTTATTTTTTGCTTCTTTTGCCTTCTTTCCTTTAAAGAATTTTTATTTGCATTATGTTACTTGTCTGAATGCACTACTGGTTTAGTATTACTTTAAACTAAATAATTAACTTGTCTTTTTTTGGTTTTTCCCTATTACCCATGGCATTTGAACTTGGGATTCAAGTATGTACTTCCATACTTGAAGTTACATACTCTGTTTTTTGTTTTTTGTTTTTTTTGAGTTGGAGTCTCACTCTGTCGCCCAGACTGGAGTGCAGTGGCCGCAGCCTCACCTGCTGGGCTCCGGCGATCCTTCCGCCTCTGCCTTCCGAGTAGCCGGAATTACAGGCATGCGCTACCACGCCCGGCCGAGTTTTTGATTTATTGTAGAGATGAGGTCTCGCTGCCCAGGCGGGTCTCGAACCCGCAGGCTCAGGCAATCCACTCACCTCAGCCTCCCAAAGGCGCGGGATTACAGGCTGAGCCACCGAGCCCGGCTGAAGTTACATACTCTGAAAGACTTCTCCGTTGTGTTGATTAACTACAAGACACATTTATAGATAGCTTTCACAACGTGGAGGTAAGGTTGCTGAACTTTATTTCTAGTTCAAACTTCGAATGAAGATGAACTTTGATAGATAGAACTTTGTGTACCAGTTTGTGAGGAAAAAGGTCTATGTTTATACGCTGCACCTTGGAGAAGTGGTGGCTTTTGTTTCTGCCTTCATGCCACATGAGGCCATGAACACAGAGCTTAGGTTCTAGACCTTGTACAAACTCTCTCAGGGTAAAAGAGTCTTGGGGTACTTCCTGGATCCCTGCTACCTATCAGCCTTTGACCTTGTAATTCTTTAGTATCTGCTTATCACATTTTAAAAAGAGTATTTAGAAGTATGCTAACAGGATTTGGGGACCTCCACACCTGTGCTAATCTTCAGACCTTGAACCAGTATACTGTTCAGGGGGTGGGGGAGGAGAACACAGGGGAAGTTAGCACTTTGTCTGTTTTTAGCCTCTTGCTTATGCTTTTGAAGTAAGTGAATAAAGACTTGACTGTCACTTCCATTTTTGCTTGTTGCCCTAATTGACTACTTTGACACCTGGCAGCCCTGTGTATTCTCTCCAACTTAGCTGGGTTCCTGACAAATTGGTGCAGGGAACAGGGTAGTTTATTAAGCTCTGGAAGAACAAAAGTGTGAAGATCCCATAGGACAAATTTGGGAGGTGTTCACAGAGTTCCAGGGGCCTTCTAGGGATCATTTGCAAGAGTCTGAGGACCCCAGGGGGCACTTGACAAACAGGCCTTGAGAAGTGCTGGCAGAGCCTGTGGGTACCCCACCAGCCCTCACAGTGGGGGTCGAAAAGTGCTTGCAGAAGCCTTGGGGTGTTCTCAGAGGAGGCTAGAGGTTTGTTCTGATAGCCTTTGAGGAGGACTATTGGTCTTTCACATTCATTCCTGAATCTCCAACTTAGAATCTGGTGAATTGGATTCAAGATTGAGCAGAAGGTTTTCGCAAATACTAGAAAAGCAATTTCCTCACCATTGCTTGAAGCTTCCTACCAATGGGACCAGAGGGAGTCCAGGGGCGCCCGCCTACCATGTAACACTAAGTAGGTCACCAATAACACTGAGTAAGTCACGTGCTGTTGTACAGGAAGGTGTTGAAATCTCAGAAGGAAAAGAACTGTAGAGCCCTTGGGTATACTTGTTCCAGCATTCAGAAAGGAGCTTGGAGCATGGGTGTTCAACCTTTTGGCTTCCCTGGGCTGCACTGAGTCACATTTTGGCTTCACTCAGCTGCAACGAGTAAAAAGGAATTGTCTTGGGGCACACATAAATTATATAATATAGCTAATGTATATGCACAATAAAACCTCTTTTATGTATATATATATATTTGTCATTATAAAGTTTAGAAAATGAGAGCAATTTAAAACTAGTGGGAAATGCGGCCTTGTTTTTGTCAAACTAATCTATTCGTGTCTGGTTCGATGCAAGCGGTCGCAATTCTTAGTGAGTTCCCAAGGTGCTGGTCAGAAATGTTCATGCTTGTGCTTCCTCCTTGTGCTTCTCCTTGAAAACAGTTGCTCACAAATGTATGTACTGCCAAAAGCAACGCCATGAATAACATGTGATTGTGAGCTTCAAAAATGGAACTACTCATGGGGCCATGAAGAAAATAAACGCTAAGAAACACATGACACTAAAATATTTTGTGGAGCCGCATTACCAGCTGTCCTGGCTGCATGGAGTCCCCAGGCCACAGAATGGACATGCCTGCCTCAGAGATTTAGTTCGATTCCCCCCAGAAGCCCTGCTCTGCTCTCATTAGCTCACCCTACACTGCTCCCATGAGCATCCTGGTCACAGAACAGCTTTGCTCCCCCAAATGGCTATTCTACCCGACTCTGCAAGTTCTTCCTTGCCCTGGAAAACTCGTGGCCAAATTCTACCAGGTGACCCTTGAAACCACAAAGGTTGTCTTTCCCTGGGAGGTGGGTGGCAGTATACCAGAGGTCTTTTACCAAGGTTAAAGTTCAATGAGGAGATAAAAGAAAATTGCACAACTTGAGCATGAGCACAGGTGACTGTATTCCCTGCAGTGTGTGTTTTTGAGTCTGAGGACACCACCATCAGAAATCAAGATAAACTATATGTGGGTCCCTTTGGTTGTTACAAACCTCTGTGATTAAGATCCCTACTGCTGAATGTATTGTGGATATTGATGTGTTGACTATGTACACTGCTGCTAGCTGTTGCCACTAGGCCCTGATGTAATTGTTGCGGCTAGGACCACCCTAAGTCATGTGGAAGACTTTGAACCTACCTGATTCATGGCTAGAGTTAATAGCCTTGCTGTTTGCTGGAGCCACCAGCAAGCCTCAGACAGACATTCATAAAATAAGCCCCCCCCCGGAGGAGGAGACATTTGGGTAAAAATCAACTCTGCTCCTCATGAGTTTTTTGTTACTCATGTGACTACTTACCAGACACCCCTGCACCAACCAGGAGAAACATAACCAGTGAGTAGAATATGCTTGTCAGCAAAATGTGGAGACAGACGTGTCTTCCACCCCAGAGCAAACAGATATGCAATTGCCTGCCTCCCGGATATGCAAGAGGGCAGCCCATGGGAATTTCGAGTCCATCCTAGACTGGACCCACATCTAAACTGCTACTGTCATCAGAGGATGCTGAAACAACAAAAAACTTTCCCTTGTTGCTGAACACAGGCCAATGCTCAATACAACACCCAGGGGCAGATTCCACAAGAGAAAGGCCAGGACATTCTTGGCATAGCTGGGCCTTTCACTCCATCCAGAGGTTTCACTGGATCCTGACCTCAGCTGACACTTCCTCTGGGCTACTGACTCCGGCCATACGATACAAGCCCTACGTGACCACACTTGTTTCTTGTCAAGGTTTCCCGAGCGCGATGCATCTGGTCACAGGCCTGGATCTGTGACCAAGTTATTCATCAGTGGGCTCAAACATGGGACATACCAGGAGCTTTCCGTCCTCTATGTCACCCTCAAGCTGCAGAGATTAGCAAATGTTTTAATGAGCAACTAAATTACAGGCTTATGTGACTGATAAGAGCACTCAAGATGAGGTAAAATGAATTCCTAGAGATAAATAGGTTACCATATAAAGATAAAACTTTCAATTTACTGGGAAGATGTTACATTTTCAATACTGGAGTCCCCTGACATCACCTCTTCAACTACTGAGTGAAATAATTGACGCTTATGAGGAAAAATAGACTAAAGCACTAGTAGAAATATCAGTATCCCTCTTTTTAGCAACTTAAAGTGCAAGCATACAGAAAAAGTCAGTAAAGTTTTTATTTTTATTTATTTCCTCGTTAGTATCATTATTTCATTATTATTATTATTAGGTAAAAAGTATAGTTTATTTAGAAAGTAGCCGGGCTCGGTGGCTCAGCCTGTAATCCCGCGCCTTTGGGAGGCTGAGGTGAGTGGATTGCCCGAGCCCGCGGGTTCGAGACCCGCCTGGGCAGCGAGACCTCATCTCTACAATAAATCAAAAAAATCAGCTGGGCGTAGTAGCGCATGCCTATAATTCCGGCTCCTCGGAAGGCTGAGGTGGAAGGATCGCCGGAGCCCAGCAGGTCGAGGTTGCGGTGGCCGAGGGCGGCCACTGCACTCCAGTCTGGACGACAGAGTGAGCCTCCAACTCAAAAAAAAAAAAAAAAAAAGAAAGTAAATTAGAGAGAGGGAGAGAAAAAGGAGATTCACCTCCCCAAGGTAGGAGAGGGGGCCAAAGCCAAGAGCCCATGGCCACACCATAGTCTAGTAAGGCAATGACCCATTATTTTTTAATTAATTTTAAATCGTTTAACCTCAGTGAAGCCAAAAATGTGACTCAGTGCAGCCCAGGGAAGCCAAAAGGTTGGACATCCGTGCTACAAGTTCCTTTCAGAATGCTGGGAAAAGTACTCCCAAGGGCTCCACAGTTCTTTTTCTTCTGAGATGTCAATATCTTGCTATACCACAGCACGTGACCTGTTGAGTGTTATGGGTGACCTGCTTAGGGTTAGACAGCAGGCAGGATCCCCTTGACTCCCTCTGGTCCCATTGGTAGACTTTTGAAGTAAGTGAATAAAGCCTTGACTGTCACTTCCAGTTTTGCTTCCTGCCTTAATTGACTACTTTGACACCTGGCATCCCTGTGTACTCTCTCCAACTTAGCTGGGTTCCTGACAAGAGGCTAAAACCAGAGAAAGTGCTAACTTCTCCTGTGTTCCCCCCCCTCCACCGCCCAGGGAACAGTATACTCGTTCAAGATCTGGTAGATTAGCACAGATGTGGGGGTCTCCAAATCCTGTTAGCATACTTTTTATCGCCCAAGGTGAAATGCGATGGTGCAGTCATGACTCTCTGCGGTCTTGAACTCTTGGGTTCAAGCCATCTTCCTACCTCAGCCTCCACGTAACTGGGACTGCATGCCACCACACCTGGCTAATTCTTTTCATTTTATTTCTTTATTTTTTTGGAGGGGGTCCATCAGAAGTTTCATGATGCTGCCCAGATGGGCTTTGAACTTCTGGCTGCCTCCTGCCTCGGTATCCCAAAAAGCTGAGATTATAGGCATGAGCCACCACACTAGACCTAAAAAGTCAGTCGAATTATAGATTTGAATATCATTTTGAATTACATGGAACAAACATGTATAAAAGATTGAGTTCAATGAATGGAGAATACCTACCATGTCATTTGGCTGTTTGTCCCACAACCCCCCTGCTGAAATTTGATCTCCATGATGGGAGGTGGAACCTTACAGGAAATGTCGGGGTCAGGAGGCGGAGCCCTCACGAATAGTTGAGTGCGGTCTTCACAGGAGTTGTGAGTGCTCACATTTGGTTCCCAGAAGACTTGGTTGTTTAAGAGAACCTAGCACCTCACCCCTCACTCTCGCTTCCTCTGGCATCCTCTGATCTCTACACATGCCAGCTTCCCCTACCCCAGGCCTTCTGCCAGGAGGGGATGTGGCCCAGGCCCTCACCAGCCCTCACCAGAAGCTGAGCAGATGCCCATGCGGTGCTTCTTGCTCTGTCTACAGAACCCTAAGCCAGTAAAGCTCTTTTCTTTATGAAAGGCCCAGGCTTTGCTATTTTTTTATGGCAGCACAAAAAAACTAAGACGTCCCATTTTTTTTTGTTTCTGTGCAAACTGATACCAAACAATGATTGTCAATATGCTGACCCATAATGCTGCACTCAATCATTTGTTAAGTTCGAATTTATTCAGAACACACGTTCTGACTCCAATGCAACTCAGTTCAAAATAAATGATAAGATACTTTTTTAAAAAAATTTATTTTATTTCGAGAGTTAAAAATATGCTTCAACAGGCTGGACTCGGTGGCTCAGCCTGTCATCCCAGCACTTTGGGAGGCCGAGGCAAGTGGATCGCCTGAGCCTGCGGGTTCCAGACCAGCCCGGGCAACTTGGCAAGACCACATCTCTATGGTAAATCAAAAATGAGCTGGGTGTGGTGACACGCACCTGTAGTTCTGGCTACTTGGAAGGCTAAGACAAAAGAATCGCTGGAGCCCAGCATGGGCCACGGCACTCCAGCCTGGGTGATAGAGTGAGACTCCAACTCAAAAAACTCGGGGAAAAAAAAAAAGCTTCAACAAACACAGATTAAAGGAGAAACCTTGGTGAAATGTATAAAATTATAAAACATAATTAACAATTAAAAATAATACATATTAAGATTTGTGGGACTTGATGAAAGCAATACTTAGAGGGAAATACATAATTTCAAAACCACAAATGAAAGGAAAATAAGATAAGCAGTCAAAAACACACAGAAGAAAGAAAAAATTGCAAGAAAGGAACTAAGAAAAGAAAAAAGAAAAATAACAAATGCAAACATTCAATCTAGAGACATAAAATGTATTGTTTTATTTAAAAATGCAAGAAATTAAACACTTGGCAGTATACATTTTAAAATGAAGAGATACACAGCAAATTTTGAAAAGAGTAAAGTAAATAAGCAGTAATACACATATTTATATTATATTAAATATATGTTTTGAACTAAATCCCTATGGTAGGCAGCTGAAAGATAGCTTCTAGTTTTACTTTAGTATACCTGTTCTTGTGTATTTTCCCTTCCTTGAATGTGGGCTGGACCTAGCAATTTGCATGTAACAAAGGTTGCTACACAAGTGATAGGATGTCATTTCAGAGATTAGGTTAACAAATGTTTCCACCTTGCTCATCCTCCCTTTCTCTCTCTCCCTGGATCTGTTGGAAACTCACCTGCTCTGTTGTGCCACATTTGGCAAAGAACTGAGAGAGTTCATCAATGAACTGATACTGAAAAACTGAAGACCTCAGTCCAACAGGCCATGAGAATTTGAATCCTGCCAACAATCACAAGAGTGAACTTGTTAGGAGATCTTCAAGTCAAGCTTCAGATGAAATCTTGTGTGGGAGGAACCCAAGTAAACCACATCCAGTTTCCTGGCAATCTGGAACTATAAAATGGTAAATACTTTCTATTTTAAATCACGAAGTTTTGGGATAATTTGTTTATACAGTAACAAATAACAATCAAACATAAAAACAAAAAAAAAGCAGAAAAATTCACAAATATGGACAGATGCAATAATACTAAATATAAGAGTGAATAAAAGTAATTGCATGCAAAGGATACTGCATCATAATTGTGTTCCACATTATAAAACTAATATTGTTTATAATAAAAATAGTGCAATTATTTTTTTTAAAGAAAAAAGATGAGCATCTCAACTTATTCTGAAGTGTGTAATAAATTTCAACTTCTAGTTTAAAAACTACAAACTACTAATACAATTATTACATTAATAGAGGCACTTTAAAAATTTTACAGCAAGCATGATATCAAATGGTAAAATTTTGATGTATTTACAGTATTTTAACATCAGAAACAAGGCAAGTACAAAAATTTTTTAGTCTGCATTTTATTTGAGACTTTAGCTGGTAAAATAAAATAAATTAAAAGTAATAAAATTGTAAGCATTTTAAAAGAACTAAATGATGTTCTTTTTTAAAATTGTTTATTCAATTATATTAATATATATATATTATATTAATATATAATTGAATAAAAATATACATAACGAGCAAAATGCTAGTATGGATAATGCATAGATAAAAACACAATTTGATAACAAAACAAAAAAGATGGGAAACTGGCAAACAATACATAGACAATTTTGCAAAAGAGGATATACAAATGGCTCATAAACATGGATATTACCAAATAACTCACTGGTAACCAGGGAAATGTAAATTAAACCCACAAAAAATATACAATTTTTTATGCATCAGATTTACAAAAATTAAAAGGCACACAATATCTTGTCTGGTTGTGGAAGAAATGACATAATGAGAATTACAAACTGCAATGATATAAACTAGAACAACTTTAGAAAATAAATTGATATTACTAATATAGTTAACAAAACAAGACTTAGCAAATCTATGCCACAGCATCAGGAGACATATACAAGAAAGTTTCTCTGAACGTTCTTCTTGATACAAAACAATCAAACAAAACAGGAATCAATCCTATGAATTCTAATAGTACGTCTAAAATATTTGCATGCACACATGGAATGTTCCACGCTGATGAAAATGAATACTACTAGACGCGTCCACTTAAGTTTAATATCTTAATCATGATATTGATTGTAAATTTCAGAAACAGAAAAGCTAAGTAATATATACTTATGGACACAGGTAAATATTACCAGTGAGAGCAAAAATGTAACTCAAAAGTCAAGAGAGTGTCAGCTCGAGAGTTAAGAAAAAGTCATACCACTGTTGAGAGAACATCAGCTGTCCTAGAAGACTAGAAGTTAATCTTAGTTAATCATGTGTGGAAGAGTATATGCTTTATTATTACTATTTAAACTCTGTGCATATATTTTAGTATCCACATTTCACAATAAAAAATTTTAAATGAGCTTGCTTAAATCTATACAGTCTTGCAAATATTTACCTCATTTTTATTCAAAAATTATCTATTGTCAGACTTCAAAAAGGCATTTTCTAGCAAAAGCATCAAACTCCTAATCGCCGTTTTGAAGAGTAGCATCTCCAGCATTGCTTTAAAAAAGACTCACAGACTTGAGATTTTATTGAAAGCATTCTTCACCCTATAAGATATGCCACACAGTATCTTTGAAATTATTTTTGAATTTTTTTGGTGAACTCATTGCTTCAAAGCTGATGATTCTCTATCCTTTATAAAATCAAGAGGAATCTAGATGGATGCGTTGTTGTAAGGGAAAGTAATGGTACTCACATTGTGTTAATATCATAAATGCAAAAAATACAAAATCAGAGAGAGGAAGGATGCAATTTCTTTGATTTTATATCTTATCCCTCAGAGAGCTGTGTCCAAGTTCTCTGCTACCCACTAAACTGTGTGTGTGTGTGTGTGTGTGTGTGTGTGTGTGTGTGTGTGTGTGTGTGTAAATAAGAAACTGTCTCATTTTTAAACAATTAAAAGGCTAACTTGAAAACCATGAAAACAATGATTTTAATTATTTAGAAAAAATGTTAAAACCAATTTATTTGACTAAAACCTGCTTGCCCAAACTATTAGTAAAATAATTCATGCAGAAACAAACACACAGGAGATTTTAAATGAGTCCATTTAAGTCTCTTTATTCCAAAATGTTAATGTTATAACAATGTTTAAAATTAGTTTTTTCATTTTTCATGTGAAAAATGATATTTTTGGTTAAACCTTCAAATATCTAAATGAACTATTTTCTTTAAAAATTTCTTCATATGGATGGCATTTATTCAAATTTCTGCTTAAATTTCATGCAAAGTCATAGGTAAATTATGAAAAAGTGACCATACCAATATGCTCCCAAGTGATTCATAATAGACTAAAAGGCAATTGTTTATGATTTTTTCAAAGGCACTTGAGAGGTATTTGAATTCTGTCATAATGCTTTATAAGTGTCTAAATAAAAACACACTCTTAAAAAAGAGTAGTATAGTTTCATCTAGGTTTGAATGAGAAGTGTTAGCATCTCTTTACATATATATATATATATATTTTTTTTTTTTTTTTTTTTTTTTTTCCAGTTAGAATCTCACTGTCACCCAGGCTCCCAGCCCCAGCCACCACAGGCTTGACCTGCTGGGCTCAGGTGTTCCTTCCACCTCAGTCTTCCAAATAGCTGGAACTACAGGCACATGCCACTTAGCCTGGCTAAATTTTTGATTTATTATGGAAATGAGGTCTCACTAAGTTGCCTAGGCTGGTCTTGAACCCGCGGGCTCAGGCAGGCAGTCCTCTCACTTCAGCCTTCCAAAGTGCTGGGATTATAGACATGAGTCACTGCGCCTGTCCTCTTCTGATAACTTAACAAAACACTTGTTATTTGTAAATGTCTTACCCACATCTTTATGCACCTTTGCTAATTATACATGTTTTGATCCTATTAGTTGTGTTCAATTGGTTGAAGTATGATGCTCAAAATGTATCCTTTTAAATTCAGATACATGTTATTTTGTTTTTCACTATTTTTCGTTCATATAGTGAGAACAAAAACAACATAATAGCCAATTTTCATTTACATAATCAAGAGTGCAAATAAACAACATTATGTTCCTTGTAACAATTACAAAAATTTACAAATTACAAACACTACCAATTGAAAATGCATAAGGCCTTTCTTTACCAGGATGAGGTCAGGAAGCATGCTGAAAGCATATAAAGTGGATTAAATTTCAATTGGATATTTAGGCATACAAGATAAGTGAATTGTTGTATCAGTAAAGTGTTAAAGCAATTTTAGAATGTGTCTATAAACTACGTAAAGGTTGACATTTGGAGCTTACGATTGAGTCTATTCCAGATTCTCACTCTATTTATACAAAACAACAAGGAAAGTGATATAACATTTATCTCCATGGAACCCAATATCACAAGATGATCCAAAACTATAGGTTGAGAGAATATGTCAGTAACAGTGAGGCAGTTGTATAATCATGAAGAAAAATCTTGCATGCATTACCATGTAAAATAGTCCATCCTCACATTATAAAGTAAAAATTAAGCTCCAGTTTGGATATCTTCTTAAACACCCCACAATCTTACAGCATTTAATATATATTTAGAGACAGGTCAAAATTACAGATCTGAAAGAAATGAAGACTAGAGTTGTCATCGTATATCCTTCTTTTATTTTTCTTTACAACACGGTAGAGAAGGCATCAATTAATAGACGAGTTACATAAGTAGGTAAAGTTTACACAGTTATGAAATAATTAAGAAACTAAGGCAGCCTTCTTAGTCACCCGGTCTGCCTCCAGAGCCCGTAATCTTTCTTAAGTACTATTCTATAGACCTAGAATGTCTTTTCAAATAAATTAAAGTTTCAGAAGAAAAGAGCACAACTCTAAAAATTATCTGTTACATAAGCCATAAAATCTTCAGAAAACTAGAAGCTTAGAAATACAAGAAAATGTAGGAGGTATCAGGCCACAAAAAAGGAAAAGAAAATAATAGAAGGAGAAAAGATGGAAGAAGGAGATAAGATTGCAGACTGAGCATGCAGAAAAATATTAGATGATTGAAGTTCTCACAGAACATGAGTGAATGTGTGTGAAACATTCAGTGAAGCACCGAGCACAAAGTATGTCAGTAAACAGTAGCTGTTATACTTGTAATTATCAATCATTTGCCCTTGAAGAATGCAAGTTTGATCTGGATTTTGTGGTCATTCGTCAATATATTTCTTTGTTTTCAAATTGGCAGAGAGTAGACTGACAATCCATGTCTTCACTGATCACCAACACCATTCTCCTATCTTAACCTTGCCACCAGGTATATATTCATTACTCCAATTTTGGTATTAGTTTCTAATAGCTCTCTTATTATTAACATGCATTGATATTTTTCTTTCATGACTTTTTCAATCATTCTCTAATTCATGGAAATATAACCAATTAGATTTAAAGAAGCACAACATATATCATCTTTCTCTGTTTATTCATTTATAGTTTTATATTTGCAAATATATTTCCCATTCATTTATTCATATTTCATTCATTTGTTTCACAAATATTTAGCAACCATTAAAAATCAGATGTGTAGCCGGGCTTGGTGGCTCAGCCTGTCATCCTGCGCCTTTGGGAGGCTGAGGTGAGTGGATTGCCTGAGCCCGCGGGTTCGAGACCCGCCTGGGCAGCGAGACCTCATCTCTACAGTAAATCAAAAAATCAGCTGGACGTGGTAGTGTGTGCCTGTAATTCTGGCTACTTGGAATGCTGAAGTGGAAGGATCGCCGGAGCCCAGCAGGTCGAGGCTGCAGTGGCCGGGAGCGGCCACTGCACTCCAGTATGGGCGACAGAGTGAGACTCCAACTCAAAAAAAAAAAAAATTATTTGTGTTATAAGTGTTGTTTTGCTTACTATGTGTTAAACCAAGTCTGGCATGGCATAAGAGACTAGACCTAAATTGAAAAGGATATGCCATATGCAAATGATAATATTTACAAAAATTTAAAAGAAAATTTGAGAAAGATAATGACCTCAGATACATCATGTCAAATATGTTCAATTAAAGAAATATATATAAAATAAGGAAAAACAAATCACATTGCAAGTCACATTTCAGTAAGAATTGAAGAAACATTTTTAGGGTCTTACAAATCTCTTTTTTTATAAACAATATTTTTTATTATGATATTGTGGGGTACAATTAAGGGTTAGGTACACAAATATGCTTCGTTCAGTCACCCTTATTAATAAGAGGTGTCTCCCCATCCCCAGATAGATGTTTACTACCATTAATTCCATTTCTTTTCCCCACCCTCCCCCTCCCATAGTTTCCCACCACTGTCAGTCATTTTCTTATAGTAATACGTTGGGTGATCAAGGTCCACTATATGAGTGAGAATATGTGATACTCAGATCTTTGTTTCTGTGAGAGGTCACTCGGTATTATAGACTCTAGTTCCATCCAGGTTGCTGCGAAATTCATGATTTTGTTCTTTTTTATGGTCACTTAGTATTCCATTGTGTATATGTACCACTTTTTTTGATCCAGTCCTCTTTTGAAAGACAGCATGGTTGCTTCCAGGTTCTTGCTATTGTGAACAATGCTGCAATAAACATACCTGTGCCGGTGTCTTTTTTATAGAGTGATTTGAGTTCTTCAAGGTATATTCCCAGTAGGGGGATTGCGGAGTCATTTGGGAGGTTGCTATTTAGAGCTTTCAGGATTCACCACACTGCTTTCCACAGAGGTTGCACTAGTTTACACTCCCACCAACAGTGTAGAAGTGTTCCCTTTTCGCCACATCCTCTCCAGCAGCTCTTATTTTTTGAGTTATTGATAATTGCCATTCTGACTGGAGTTAAGTGGTATCTCAGTGTGGTTTTGATTTGCATTTCCCTGATGATTAGTGAGGTTGAACATTTCTTCATGTGTCTGTTGGCTGCTCAGATGTCTTCCTTTGTGAAGTGTCTGTTCATATCTTTTGCCCATTTTATAATGGTGTTGGTTTTTTTTTTCTTTTCAGCACCATTTGAGTTCCATGTAGATCCAAGATGTTAAGCCTTTGTCAGATCTGGTGTTGGCAAATACTTTTTCCCAGTCTGTAGACTGTCTCCATGCTCTCTTGATGGTTTCTTTGGCTTTGCAGAAGCTTGTCAGTTTAATGAGGTCCCACTTGTCCAACAAAGAAAGAGAACTACAGGCCAATATCACTGAGGAACATAGATGCTAAAATTCTCAACAAGATCCTAGCAAACTGGATTCAACAACCCATCTCAAAAATAATCCATCATGACTAAGTAGGCTTCATCCCTGGGATGCAAGGCTGGTTCAACATTCATAAAACCATAAATGCAATTAAATATATCAACAGATGTCAAAACAAAAACCACATGATTAAATCACTAGATGCAGAAAAAGCTTTTGATAAAATCCAGCACCCCTTCTTGATAACAACCTTCAGACATATAGGCATACGGGGACCATACCTCAATACAGTAAAAGCCATCTATGAGAAACCCAAAGCCAGCATTCTCCTAAACGGACAAAAATTGGAACCATTTCCCCTGAAAATTGGAACAAGACAAGGATGCCCACTCTCATCCCTCCTGTTCAATATAGTATTGGAAGTCCTGGCTAAAACAATCAGAGAAGAGAAGGCAATCACGGGTATCCAAATAGGAAAAAAGGAAGTCAAGTTATCTCTCTTTGCAGATGACATGATTATGTACCTTGAAAACCCAAGAGAATCTGTCATAAACCTCCTTACAATGATGAAGGCCTTTGGCAAAGTCTCAGGATATAAAATAAATGTGCAAAAGACAGTTGCATTTCTTTACAACAATAATAAACAAACAGAAACCCAAATAAAATGCACAATTCCATTCACAATAGCCACAAAAAAAATGAAATACCTTGACATTTTTCTAACCAGAGACGTGAAAGACCTTTACAATGAAAACTACAAAACACTGCTCAAAGAAATCAAAGATGACACAAACAAGTGGAAAAATATCCCATGCTCATGGAATGGAAGAATCAACATTGTGAAGATGTCCATCTTACTTAAGGTAATCTACAGATTCAGTGCAATACCCATCAAATTTCCAGCAACATTCTTCTCAGACCTAGAAAAAACAACACAGGAATTCATATGGAAATACAAATCTCTTAACAAGCAAATGAAATCTGTGAAGCATATCTACAAAGTATGTTGGGTGAATTTTTTCAGTTAAAAATATTATGACCTGTCAAGTTGTCATTCATAAAAAATGTCAAAAAGTTGTGTTTAGCTAGTCAATGTTTCTGGAAAAATACAATTCAATTGACTTTTCAAAAAAATTATATCTATACATGAATAGTGAATATTTTTCCATCTACTGGAGAGAAAAACCGAAATCAAGAAATGAAGAATGTGAAAATATCATATAAAAGCAATTTAAACTAAAAATAATTCTATAAAAATTGCTGTCCAGCTCATTATAAATCAGAATATAAATGTCAATCATTATCATTGATTGAATTAATATGGATGAAAAATCCAAATCCTAGCAATACGTGTAGTCAATATTTTGGTTGCCTTTGTCAAGAAATTTATATACTTCCCTCAGACATATAGAGGAAACCATGGTTTTAGCTTTTCTTCCTCTTCCCATTAGATAATTGTGGCAATATGTCCTAGAAGAATTTTGAAATCTTGAAGTTCACTACCTCAAAATCGTCCAGGAAATAACAGAATTCTCTACTTCGTTAACTAATACACATATTACTTGCATCCTCTAGTTTCCTAAGAATATAGGTTACTAAAGACAGAGATTAATCATTTCTTTTATATATTTTTCAATTTGATGAGAGATTATACTATTAAGTGATCAACAATTTGTTTTCAGGAGGCCCTGTCATGATGAAACATGAAAGTTTCCACAGGTGATGCCCATTTATGAGGTTTTAAGGCACTGTCTAATCACCAGAAGATGCAGTTAGACCTAGGCCAGTGTACCTCGGGAACGTGTGCTATAACTTTTGTGGTAGAATTTTTTACTTCTTTAAATGGAAACTAGAAATTTAGCTAAGTTTCTACAAGTTTAGTGTTTTTTGTTTGTTTAATGTCTAAAAATCTCAAGATATTAGGAGTGTACACATGGTTATGCTTCTTAGTGTGGTTTACCCCATAATCATTTTGCTTCTCACGTCCTTAGAATCTGAGATGGCAAAATAGTAACTTAATTGTTCATTTCTACCATGAATCCAGAAAAGAATAATATCAAGTTGTCTCATAAATGGCAGACGATTTGCTGATAATATATTTTCTTTTTCTTACAGTCAGCTTAAACTAGACCTTCTCCAGGGTAACAACTTTGTCCATCTTGAGGCTTTAGCAATCTATCCATTGGCATAAAAAGTTTTCTTCATGAGTTCTTCGTAGTTGGGAATTTACATTATTCGTATTTAGGAATTAGTGAATTTAAGAAAATAGAATCACTTGTTTTCTTATGTTTCTCCTAGAGTGTTTGTGTTTACTCTGTTTCATGTGTCAAATAGATCACTGGAGCAATATAATTTGACAGAGTTTATGAAAAAGTTATAAAAGAAAATATATACATCCAGCTTCCCAGGCCTGAAATAAATGTAAATAAGAACATTAGAGAAAGCCAACCACACCATGAGCAAATTTCTTTCATTCTTACCTGGACATTAGATATATTTAAAACATATGCAGAAGTCTTCCAATTTATTTTATAGTAAGACAAAAAGCATTTTCCAATAAGGTCATTAAATTAAGTGTATTCCTTTAAGATAGATTGTTAAAATATTCTATTTTATATCAATACTGTGGCTTCACACATCACACTAATTGTTTCCATTAAGCTACTGGCATTTTAGAATCATTGATTAAACACCCATGGTGCATTAAACAATTATGAGGTATACAACTCTGATATGGATATATTTAATTGCTTTTGGCAAGCCTTAGTTAAAAATAAATATACATTTTAAAATAGAACACCAGTAAACTTCATGAACACATTCTAACACCAGAATAAATAGGAAATAGTTGATACTGAAAATTCAATAGAAACAAACAGGCAAAGCAAAAGTCTCTCGTCCCACTGGAATCTATGTCACTGCCCGTCAGAAACAAAATTGCGGAAGCTTTGATGAGTCCGGTTAGTGTAATGCATGGATCAAAGTGTCAGGCTGATAGGATCAAAGGCAACAAAATGAAGTGGTAATGCTGTGCACCAGATTTGAAACCGTGACAATGATGAGAGGTTCTTGCAGGATGGAATAGGGAAGCTTTGATTAGCGCACCTTGTTTGTACTGGGAAGGCATCAAAGTGGCAAATGTGCCTAGATCAAATGGGGCAGAATGCAATGGGTAATGGAGCACTCAGAGCTCACTAGAATTTAAGCAGAGATGCTGACGATGGGGTGGAGGCCAATGCACACATCCCCATCTGGCAGCTGGGAAGAAAAAAAGGCAAAGAAAGGGGGAAAAAAGAAATAATTGTAATCACTTGAAAGCTAGCTGATTATGACACCACCGAAGGATAAAATAGCATTTGCAATTATTGCCTGGATTTAGTTATCGCGAAGACTAAATCACTTTTTAAAACAGGGGAATAGTACCCGTTGTTTGCTGCTTATTGTGGTTCGTGCATTCCACAGTCATTCCAAATAGTTCTATCAAGTTGTTTGTGAATTTAACAAGTAGATTACCTTTGAAATTGCATATATGTCAATTTATTTATGGCAGAATGTTTCTTGTGTGTGTACTGTATCTCTGGAGTTCAATACATCAGTCGGGTTCATTTTACAATTAATTTTGTTACAGTGTTTACACAGATTTTGCATTCCCTGGGAATCAATTATACTTGAAGGTTACCACTTAAGGCATCTGTTTAACTGATTTCATTCCATTCTTTTTCCTTCATCAGGAGTCATTGTGCTTGTAAGTGCCAAACAGTATATTATTGCAATATTGAAATTAGATAAAAGTTTGCAACATAGCATGATGATAACGTCTCACTTAAAAATATGTAATGGTGTTTAATTGCATTAACATTAAATCCAATTACATATCATGAATATTATTGTTATGATTAATATTAATCGCTACAAGATGCAAATCCTGTCACCAAGGATGTGTGTGAGTTACTTGACGGTATTTATTTCCTCTCATTCTTGCCACAGCCCTCTGAGTGGGTATTACTATGAAGAGAGTAGAATTTCTGGTGACTTGGAGAAGAAATAAGTTTATTTTGCAAATGCAAGGGCAGTTAATAATTACAACCAAAAGAACAGAGTGGCATTGCCAGCTTTCGTTTTCTTTTTCCCCTCTGTTCCTGATCATAACTCTTCCTCTGTTGAAAGAGTAACTTCTGTCTCTCATTGAGTTTGAATTTGGCCTTGTGACTGGCTTTAGCCAATATAGAATGTTAGCAGAAATGACTGGAGCAGAAGCATTTGGTGTGCTCTTACTTTTTGGCTCTCACTCTTGACCATTTGCCATCCACTTTGAAAAGGAGATGCTCCAAGTAGCCACTGCTCTAAGAGGATATGTAGATGAGTAGAGTGGATGGAAATCGAATACAGAGCCTTTAGCCAAGCAGAGCTGATCTCTAAAGGAACCCAGCCGTACCTTGACCTATCCAATAAATAAAAAGCAGTATTCTTTTGGTTATCGCTCCCCAAAGAAGCATTATTCCTATCTGTGTACACACACAGAGAGGTCTTGGCAAAATAGGCATAATTCTTTAACTGAATGCATTTATCCTGTGAAGCAGAAACTATAGTTGTTATCAAGGTACTATTACTTCCTCCGTTATTATTCTGCTTTCCTATTTCCCCCCAAAGGCTTTTCATGGGTTACTAATTTGCCAAATCTCTGCAGAGTGTACTTAGTAATTTGCTCTCACAAGAGCAACAGGGAGTGGAGAAACCCACTGTCTGTACCTCTTGAGCACTGAGGCTCACAGAGTGATGCTGATTGTACATCTGTTCTTCCAGATCTTTGAAGAATCTGTGATTTTTTAAAAAAATACTTATATTTTATTTTTCGAGTATTGCTTCACAACTCTTCTTGAAGGCTGGTTTGTATTATACAACAAAGCTATAATGAAGTTTCAAAAATTATTTGTTTTTCATTGTATTCATAATCCTTGAATGCACTGGGTCCACATGTGGGTAAAATGATCAAAGTGGGAAATCGATTTTTAAAATATACTATTGATGTGCTTCTGAAAGTGAGGGAAATGGCCAGTGAAGATCAAGTTGTGGAGTTAAACAACCTTGCTCAAAGAACAGTTGAGCCTATTGCAACAAATTTCTACATTCAACAATTAAAACTGATCTTTTGAGACTATAGAGAAAAATGTAAATGTAGATATATTGAACAAAACAGTGATAAATTTCTGAGTCTGAAAATAACAAACGTTTTCCAGTCTTTAGGATATTGCTTTAACCCTAAAAATACCATATATTATGAGGTAACTGAATTGATATTTTTAACATTATAAAGTTCAAATACCTCTGCTAAAATTAAACTATATTACAGTTTACTCATGAGAAAAAGTTTAAATAAATATGACGAAATGTTATTTTACTAAAATCGATGATAGAAATAGAAATAATATTTTGACTGATAAATGTATTAGTACAAATTATCAACCTCTTCCAAATACATGTTCTAATACCCTGACTCACACGCATAAGAGAGTCAGGAAGCTCTTACAAGATCTAGCCACATAATAAAGATCAGCAATATTAGTTAAGAATCTTTCAAGTAAGGACATTTATAGTCCACAATGTTGGATTATAACACTTATTAATTTAGTCAGTCAATTTTGTACTAATTGTTCTGAAGGGCCCGAAGCACTTTGCTAATAAAGATGTAAGCTCACTTTATGTGTTTGGACATAGCATAAGTAAAATTAAATTCTCTAAACCTAAATGGATGAAGGAACATTGAAGATAATATATTGGGATGATATCAATTTATAATTCTCATCACACACGATCACAGCTTTGTTTAAAACAAATATTTGAATTTCTTTTTTTTTTTTTTTGAGTTGGAGTCTCATTCTGTCACCCAGACTGGAGTGAAGTGGCCGCTCCCGGCCACTGCAGCCTCGCCTGCTGGGCTCCGGCGATCCTTCCGCCTCAGCCTTCCGAGTAGCCGGAATTACAGGCGCATGCTACTACGCCCAGCTGCTTTTTTGATTTATTGTAGAGATGAGGTCTCGCTGCCCAGGCGGGTCTCGAACCCGCGGGCTCAGGCAATCCACTCACCTCAGCCTCCCAAAGGCGCGGGATTACAGGCTGAGCCACCGAGCCCGGCTTGAATTTCTTTTTTAAACTAACTTATTGATAATCAATATTCACCCCATCATCAATGTTATGTGAGTTCATGTTTTAATTTTATAAAATTTACCACAAACATTACAAATGTTCATCAGATTCTAATACATTAGATTTATTCTTAAGTATTATAAGGCAAAAATTTAGAGTTTATATTTTTTAAGTGTTATTGCTTTTTTATTTTCCTGCCTATGCCAAATTACTTATTTATTTCTGTCAGGATCTCATTTCATTGCCCAGGCTGGAGTGCAGTGGCATGATCACGGCTTACCACAGCTTCAAGCTCCTGGGCTCAGGTGGTCTTTCTGCCTGGGGTTTTCCAGTAGCTGGGACTATTGGCGTGAACCACAATGCTCAGCTAATTTTTTTTTTCTTTTTAAAATTCTGTGTAGAGATAAGGTCTGGCTGTGTTGCCTTGGCTGATCTCAAACTCCTGGGCTCAAGCAACCCTCTCACCTGGATCTGCCAAAGCACTGGTATTGAACATGTGAGCCCATGGTGTCCCGCCCCATGCCAGATTATTTAGACATGTCAATAAGTAATAATCTTACATACTTTAACCTTGGTGTCTTCACTATGACTTCAATGCAAACACTTCCAATAAAATATATTTTAAAATTCATATATAACATCCAAATAGTAAAATTTTAATTGAACCCAACATATTTGGTTCAATTCTTTCATCAGTTTCTTAGTGAGTGTCCCTAATGAGATGCACAGTTGTGAAAGAAAAGAACATCTATACAAAGTCAAGCATATGCTTTCAATTTGAATCTCAGTTTGATCATCTGTATACATGAGAAATATGAGTTCACCCCTAGCTTTAGAGATGAGAAGAGTTGTATCAAAGGATTTATCAGAATGCAAGGCATGTGGTAGGCATCTGTGGGAATTTAGAAGCTCTTAATCATTATTATTTGACTGTGAAAAGTACCATTATTGTCTCAGTCCTAGTGGACTTGCTTTTGCATGCATACTATGTGTAGGAACAGCTTAATGTTGGTAGTCTAGATTCTTATGGTAGCATAATCAAAGTCAGAGGCACTGAACCTGATTTACTTAGTTATACGAATCACATAAAAGGAAGAAAAGTAGCATTTATCATTGAAGCGGTAAACATGCTTAGATATTCTAGGATAACTTGCTTCAGACTATGCAGATAAGTACTGAGATTTACAAGTGCCGTGTTTAGAGACTATGGGCGTTTATACCACTACCACAGAATAAGACTCAACTAACTCCAGATGGGATAGGGTAATGAATCTTGCCCCATCCATGTAGTTGGCTATCTTTAATAAGGCCTCAACTCAACAAATATACTTACACCATAAGAAAATATATTTTGCATGCTATCACCTGAGTTACTTAAATTTTATTACTTAGAGGCTTGAGACTAGCTTCTCTTTCATTTTTGTGTGGTTACAAATATAAACCAGGAAGCCATGACACTCAAAAGAAGAAATTGAATTTAGTCTTTGTCTGCTTAGAAATTTACAATGGAAATATGTCAGAGAGCAGAGGGCTTTCTTTTCTTATTAGCCTTTCAAAATTGAACATTATCTATATCTATTACATGATTTTCATTAAGTTTCTTTAAAATATTAGCCCAGCATTTTATGCCTATGAAGGTTCAATCACCTGGCCAAGACAATCATTTTATTTTATGTCTACTGCAGCATTTAAATATAGAAAGGCTCTGGTATTATTGTGAAATGGCAGTGTGTGGGAATGAATATCAAACTGTTGCTTTTACAGGATCAATTTTCTTGATAATTGCTACTGGCATTAACAATCAACTCTGAAACTACTAGAAAACTGGCTGATGGATTGGTATGCAGAATAATCAAAAGAGCTACTGGAGATAATGACATTCTTAATAGGGAATTGCTTGAGGGAGACTTCCCTTTAAGCAAGATGACACCACATAGGGTTAGAACATGGAGAAAGGGTTTGCTGTCCCTTTGCGGCCCAAGGCAAAACTACAGGCTCAGATGGGCTTTGTCCCTTTCAAGATGTTTGCTTTCTTCAGCAATTCTTAGTTTAATGGGCATAACAAGAAGAGCTGGTGTCTTTTGTGTGAAACAGCCGGTCAGCATTTGCTCATGCCTTGACTGCTTTAAAAAAAAAAACAAAACGATTTTCTAGTGCACAACAGTTAAAATATTTTCTTTTTACCAAGGATGTTATTTGGTGTTTTACAAGGCTGATGAGAAGTAACAGGATTAGAACTCTTTCTTTTTTTGCATGCACTGTCCTCAGTTCCCTTTCACACATTCATGTGAGTGTAATGTGACAGTATAAATAAATCCATGGGGTTTTTCATTTATTTATTTATTTATTTTTGTACCATACTGCATGAACTTAAATGACTCCTGGCTTTCTCTTTTTCTCACATTATTTGCAGACATTTCATTTAGATTTTGGGGGGACGGGTATAGTTTGATGAAGAAATATATCAAGAAACATAAGAATGACACAAATGGCAAACACCAAAACTTTCCCAAGCTGAATATTGTTTAACATTTCCTCTGATATGACAAATGGAGTTTTGCCCCCTGCATCTCTTTCGTGCCCATTGGTGATCTATTGCCTGGCCCATCCCCAAACTGATGATGTTTGGCGCTATTTCATCCTTCTTCCCATCTTCCATTCACTGAATCAGGGCTTCTGATGGCAAAACTGATGCTGACCTGAGTGAAGGGAAGACAATAACCCACCCTGTATGCTACAGTTCAATGTTATTATCAGTTCTGATCCAATTCTTCTCCCCCCCCCACACACACACACTCAAATATTTACACAAGATCCCAACTAGTCATCTAGTATAGTACTGTTCAGTAAAAATAGAATACAAGACACAAATGCAAGCCACATATTTCATTTCAAAATGTCTAGTGAGCTAGCCACATAGAAAATAATAAAAAGATATAGAATTATTATTTAAAGATATGCTATTTAAGCCGATAGATTAAAAACATTATTATTTCAACATGTTAATGTACAAATATAAATGTGATATCTTTGCATTCTTTTTTTTCCCCCATACGGAGTCTTCAAAATCTGGTGTGTATTTTACATGTAAATTATTGTCGGGGCATGTTTGTGGGGAAAGCAGAATTGGCAGGACTGACTTTGCTGGAGGGATATCAGCCACCTTGACCCTCACATTTGTCTGAGTATAGTTGTTCAACACACCTATAAAATTTACAAACTTCCTGCTGGCTATTTAACAAATTATCTTTTCCATTTAGGTTTTTTTTAGTTTTATTTACAAGTGCTTTGCAAACAGGAACCCTGATTGATATGAACTTGTATCTCTTTCATGGGATCCCTTTCGACTGCATACATTTAAACCATCGTTAATAAGCAAAATCATTATTAGTTTATTCTAAATAAATTGCAGTCAGCCGTGCTTATCAAATTAACAGCCTAATTAACTGGATATGTTGCCATAAGTTTAATATCTGTATTGAGCTGAAATGGAATAATTAAGGCTCTGTCCTCAATCTCGGTTCTACTTACTCTTTATTTCCTTCCTAAGCACAATTTAAAAATATATATATTACCACAGAAGCATTGCTCTTTTCCAGTCTCTTCTTTCTTTTTTACTTCCTTTGATTTAATTTTTCAAGTGTATAATGGCAAAATGGCACGATTAATCTCCATTTTCAAAGACACTCTGTAAAATATTAGTAATGAACTTACAAAGTGAAAAGCCATTTCTGCATCTACTTTGTCTAAAATTCTTCAAAGCCAATTATTCCCCTAACCCCGCATAACTTAGGATAATTTTCAAGTCCCTTAGATTGAGTTGTAAGGCTTTTCAAAATTGAATCTCTTGCCTTTATATCCAGAATCATTTCTAGGTGACCTTCTTTTAAAAAATGGCAGCACTAGCATCTCTTTGACATCATAGTACAAGACACATTCCCAACACTCTTACTACTCAGTTAAACACTCCCCTAAAAATTTTCCACAACACCTATATCTCAGCATTTCCACATTTATTACATGGTATTGTAGTCATTTATTCATTTTTTTGGTCTCTCTACTGTATACTCCAAAATTTCTGGAGAACGCGCTCAGTACACATTTATTGAAAAAACTGAATCATACATATGCACATCAGCAAGAGAATGGGATTGAGCACAAATGTATGTATTTGTATTTAATTTTAATTGATAATTGTTTCACCTAGGTATTTTCTTATAGAAAAATATACTTTCTTCTTTTAAATTAGACCTGCCTCAGAACACTTCCCCTGCCACTGAGGAATGTGTGACTTCTGGAAAGTTACATCACACATCTGAGGCTGAATTCCTTTATCACTATAATAGAGATAAGAATACCAATTATACAATTCTGATGTTAGTAAAATAGGTGACTGTAAGCCTCTAGAGTTTTCTCTCTCCTCACGAAGTCAGCCAAAACAACAAATAAACAAATAACTAACGGAGAGCACTAGAGTACCTCAAAGGAGTAGCAGAAACTTGTGTGAGCACAGACATAGCACAACCACGTAGAGAATGGAATGGAAATACTTGGCTTTCACTACCCACATCTTCCCCTCCAGGATCAGCGGGCCCCCTGGAAGAACTTTTTCTGCGGGTGGGAGGGGAGCAGCAAGAGGATTTCCACACCCTCCAGCAACACCTTGGACACCCCACTCCTCCCTACTGAAGACCCCTACAACCTTCTTATACACTACGAGGAAACTGCCTGGAATCCACACAGCTGTGATCCCCTCAAAGAAAGAGTCAGCATGTACCCCCAGCCCTGTGCCCCAAGTGGCTCTTGTGCCATGCTACCTTGGAGCTACTGCTGAAGTGTGTCTTGCTTCAGGGTTGAGTAACTACTGCAAAGCAGCCATCACCCTCTTCCCTAGGGGACCAAGTGACAGTGGAGAAGTTTTCCACCTCTCCACCTACCCCTTCCAGTTGTGGTTGTGCCCTGCCACTTGAAACTCCAGCCAAAGCTGCCACTCCATCCCGAAACTCAAGCCAAAGCTGCACACTTCCTCCCTGCCATAAGGGAGCTGCTCTGTCTACCCTTCTTCATTGCTGCCCCATGGGAGTCTATTGCAAGCTATACCCTGCCCTTCAGGGACATGGCACTGGAATGGGCTGCTCTGTACACCTCTCCCAGTCATTGCTGAGTCCTGCCCTTCGTGTCAGAAGGAATTCCCCGCATCCCAGAAAAGCAGTGCCTTGGAGGCCAAGAGCAGTCGTATCCCACTGTAACTGAGCAGAATTAAGGCCTTGCATCCTGAGAAAATAGTGCCTTGGCCACTGAAAGCAGTCATGCCTTCTCAGTGCTTGAGAAAAATCAGTGCCCTGCTTCCCAGAAAATGGTGTCTCAGCCACCCAGAATGGTCACACACTCCCATGGCCTAAGCTGGGGTGGTGCTTGGCATCCCAGGGGAATGGTGCGCAGCTATCCACTATAGTTTCATCTCCCAGGACTGAGCTAAAGAGGCAAATTGGCCTCTGGAATATCAGTGTCTTGATGGAGCTGAGCCGTTGTGCATCCCAGAACTAAGTTGACATGGTGCTGCATGTCCCCGGGAAATAGAACGGTGACTGAGGGGAGAAACCCTGCACTACAGGTCAAACTTCACTAGCACCCTGCTTACCTGGAGGCAGACTAACCTTCTAGAATCTGAGCTGCTGAAATTCCCCTCTCATTGGGGAGCAGAGTCAAGCTATGCTGCTCCCTGCCTCCAGAGATGAAACAAAAGTTCTGAATTACTATTCTGGGGCCTTTGCTGCTACTGTGCCTGGCCTTGCTAGAGTCTGGCATATTGTTAATTCTCACCATCTTGAGGTCTAGAGTCAGTTTCCTCCCTGGAACTTGAGGTGCACTGAGCCTTATGGGCTCCTGGTTTATGAATTGCAACTGTATCCTGCTCCCTGGCCCTAAACTTCTAGATGATTCATCCCTCCCTGGAACAAAGCCAGGGCTGTGTCCTGTCCCTCAGGGTTAGAATTACAGCCACAACCTGGCCTCCTGGGCCCAAAATGCTAGGAGATGTCTTCAAGATCCTAACTATCTGGGCAATCTGCATCCAACCCTGTCACAGAGCGTGAGCTTCACCCCAAGACTCAGTTGCCACAAGAGGGTAATGAGATTCTAAGATTTCAGATGCTCACACCCTGGCTGCTCCAAGTATTATGACCGAGAAAGTGAGAAGTCACGCCGGCTCGCCAAGTTTCAGATTAAGAGTTCTTTATTAGCATGCAGTCAAGAGTGGCTCATGCCAGGAGAGCTCTTGACAAACTAGTGCAATTTGTGACAAGCTTTTATAGATAAAATTTGCAGTGTTGGCTATATAGCAACTTAGTGACCATAGAAACCATTAACTAAAAATTTGGCAACCAAAATGGGAACTTTTGATTGCTAGGGAGTTTTGGTTAATTTTATGTCCCAGGTATAGCTGATGACCCAAAAGTCCCTGGAGTTCTGCCAACAAGATATAGTTTAAGGCAGTTACATAGAAACAAAGTAGAAGAATCATTACACAATGGAGTTACCTTGGTTAGGTCACTAACGAAATATAAGAACAAAATATGAAAATGTAACAATGGGGTTTTGCAAGGTGTAACATTTGATTTCAGTTAACAAAGCATACGATTACATGGAACTTATGGCTAGCGAGTTTTGCAACAGTTAGCAGAAAATGGTCAGCACGACCTGCCCACTGGGGACAAAGCTGGGGATCTGTCGTCATGGGACGTTACAGTAATCATATGTAGGCACTGAGGGGGTGATTCTTAGATCAGGCAGGCAACTAAGATGGAAGCTTTAAACAAAATGGAGTAAGCTGGTTGATACTATTATTTTGCTAGCAATTTGATTGTATTAACTGATTTAGCTCATTTCACAAGCACCTGCACCTGGAACCACTGCAGTTGCTTGTAGGCCGTATCAGACCCAACACCAATATGCATCCTCTTTGCTAAGTCTCCTCATTTTGGGAAAAATGAGAATGAGAGTGCCCCCAAAGCCCTTGCCCCTCAAGATCTTAACAAGCTATGCTGCCGCTGCCACTGCCACAAACATCTGAAGCCTAGGTCACGAAGGAACCCACAGTTATTGCTAATAATGATCACAGCTGATTAAGATGCATGGAGAGTGTACTACTGTGTCTACTTAAAAACAGTCACCACACCCTTCTCAAACAGCACGCTGAGACCAAAGTGCAGGTGAAAGTCTTTCTCTATGAAAGCCATTCTGCAAAGTTTGAAAGAGGCAATTTTTCCAGGAGATGCACAGACATAAATGCAGGGACAAGAGAAACATGAAAAAGCAAACATATATCACATCAACAAAGGATCATAATAACTCTTCAGTAACAGTCTCCAAATAAAAATAAATCTAAGGATTTCCAGAAAAGAAACTCAAAAGGGTGATCTAAAGAAAACTCAATGAAACACAAGAGACTAAAGATAGATATTTCAACAAAATCAGAAAAATAATTCATAAAATGAACAAGAAATTTAATAAAGATAATCATAGAAAGTAATAAAATGGAAATCCTGCAAGTGAAGAAATCAGTGAATAAATTTTAAAATATAATGGAGAGCTTGATAGAGCAGAATAGATTAAACATAAAAAGGAATCTCTAAACTTTATGATAGGCCATTTAAAATTACCCAGTCATATAAAAAAAATAAGAATTTAAAAAGCAAAGTAAGAATACAGGAATGGTGGGACCCATTAAGTGAACAAATATTTGCAATATGGCCTTAATTTATTTAAAAAAGTAAGAGATGGGAAAAGGCACACAAAAAATTATTTAATGAAAACTTCCTAAGTCTTGGAATAGATATAGACATTCAGATTCAGGAAGCTCAAAGGTCCCAAATATATTCATTTCAAAATGACTTTCTCTGAGGTATATTATGGTCAAATTGTCAAAAGACAGAGACAGAGAAAATTCTAATAACAGCAAGAAAGCAGCATCAACTCACATATAAGTGAAACTCCATTAGACCATCAGCAGATTTCTCAGCAGAAACCCTACAGACAAGTAGAGAATGGAATAATATAAAGCACTAAAAGTAAAAATGTTTTCAGTCAAGACTAACTACTACACCCAGAAAAGTTATCCTTCTAAAATGAGAGAGAAATGAAATAATTCCAGACAAATAAAAACTGAGAAAAAGTCTCACCACTAGACAAGTCCTAAAAGAAATGTGCAAGAAAGTCCTATATCAGGAAGCAAAAAGAATACAACCATTATCTTTATATCATACAAAAGTATAAAACTTACTGTTATAGCAGATAACAAAAGAGAAAGAAAAAGGACTCAAAACGTATTGCTATAAAAAATGCCATATAACACAATAATAAACAATAAGCAAGAAATAAAGTAACAAAACGTATGCAAGACACCCCACAAACAATTACTATAATGAAAGGAGTAAGTCCTTCTAAAAACTGTCCTTCCATATGACCCGGAAATCCCTCTCCTGGAATATAACCGGAGTAACTCAAATCATTCTACAATAAAGATACTCACGCACTTATGATCATTGCAGCACTATTCACAATAGCAGAAGCATGGAGCCAACCGTGCTGCTCATCAAAAGTGAATCGAATTTTTAAAAATTGGATACATATACATGATGGAATATTATGCAGCCATAAAAAGGGAAAAAGTATAAACTGCACAGAAACATGGATGGATTTAGCATCTGACATATTCAGTGATCTATCACAGAAAGAAAGAACAGAGTACCACATGTTCTCATTCATAAGTGGACCCTGAACATTTATCATAATACTACAAGAAAGAGATTGACAGTAGTAGGACACTACCAGGGGAGGGGGTCACATAACATCGCCAAGAGTACCTGATCCCAGCCAGGTGAAGTGAGGACCAATGGGAGGCCCAAACTTCACCTGTACAAGGACAACTTATGTACGTAATCCTTACTTGTACCCCACATTTTAAAAATAAAACATATAGAAAAAGAAAGGAGTAAGTCCTCACCTATTAATAATACCATTGAATGTAAACAAATTACATTTTCCAATTAAAAAATGTAGGCTGGTTGAATAGATTTAAAACATGCACACACATAAGGCCCAACTATATGCCTAAAAGAAATTCAGTTCACCCATAAAGACACTTATCGAATGAGAGTAAGGAAACGGAAAAAAATATTTCACACAAATGGAAACAAAAAGCAAGCACAAGTAGCTATTCTAATATCAGAAAAACCAGACTTTAGTCCAAAAACCACAAAAGAGACCAAAAAAAAAGGTCATTCTATGAAGGCAAAGAGATCACTTCAGTAACAATAGTAACTCTATAAGAACCTATCACCAAGGCACCTACATATATAAAAGAGATATTTCTTGATCAAAGGGGATAGATAGGCCCCAATGTAGAAATTCTTGGGAACTTCAACATCACACTCTCAACTTAGCCAGATCTTCTAGGTGGAAATCAACAACAATAATAACAAGTTTGACTTATGCTGTACTTGAGATCAAATGGTCTTCTAACGAATATTTACAGCACATTCATCCAACAGTGCAGATTATACATTCTTCTTATCAGCACACGGCCATGTGCTAGTCCACAAAAAGATTCCATGACAATTTTTTGTTTAAATCAAAATTGTATCAAGTATTTCTTACTGATCACAACGAAATAAAACCAGCAATCAGTAACAAGAGGAACTTTCCAAGCTGTACACACACAAAAGAAGTAGACAACATGCTCCTGAATACGGTGTGGGTCAATGAAGAAATTAAAAGAGAAATTTAAAAAACTCTTGAAACACACAAAAACACAACATGCTGTTGATCTCAAGTTGCCTACAGATCCCAAACCTATAGAAAGTACATAAGTTTACCAGATGTCTAAGTGTACAATGACTTCAGAATTGAGATGTAAGATCATATCTGCAGGTTTTATAGAGCAACATATTAATCTATTATAATATGGCTTGTCATGAGAGGCGGATTATTATGTTAAAAAATTGTAGACGTTAAACCTGTTTAAATGTTTGTCAGTATGTAGTCATTGAATTAGGCTCATGTCCACTGCATTGCCTGGCCCCTGGCCCCAGGATGGGAATTTTTTTTTTTTTTTTTTCTCTTTTTTTTTTTTTTTTTTGCATTAATCAGTAGTTTTTATTATGGTTTTG
>NW_007232875.1:0-6891 GCF_000164805.1 Carlito syrichta
CCACATAATATAGGGTTTATAAAAACAGTCTGATGAGACTTTGTAGGGTGTAACTCCCCAGACCCCTTAGTTAGGAATTTGGCAAGAGAGAAGAAAAGGTCAGAGTTTAGTCCTCACTCAGAAGGGGAAAAAATAATATTTTGTTTATTTTTGTTTCACACAGATGTTTAGAGTTGTAAAACAATACAAACTACAGCTACCACACTGTTTGGAGCCTTCCCCAATCCCATTCTCCTATCCCTCCCCATAGAGAAAGACCTAGGTCAAATCTGGGTGCAATAACAGGCAGAAGACAAGCAGGACCTAGGTGTCTCTCTCTAATAACTTATCATCTCTCTGTTCCCTTTTCCTCATTCCTTCCCCTCCCTAAGGTTGAAAATCACTCGGACCCTTTGCTCTTTAGTTCCCAGAAGCAGACAGGGTCCACAAAAGGAGGATCGTAACTGGTGATATTTGGACTCAGGATGGCCATGCGAAATGAAGAAGCCTGTACTCTTATCAGTTCTTGAATATTTCCACATTTCTGGACCTGACTTGGCACAAATGAAAGGAGATGTACCTTGGAATCAAATTGGCTTGTGGGCAGAATTCCAGAGCAAAACACTTAACCATTCTGAGCCTCTGTATGTGCTCAGGAGTTTTAATTTCATAAACCCTCATAACGAATCTTAGGATATTCCTTTATAACCAGTAGTTCTGCCCCAATCCCGCTTAGGAACCAAAAACACAGGCTTGTCTTGACGGATGGATTTACATACCATTCCAGATGCTTTTCTCTCTAAGAAATGACTCACCTTTCAACATATGCTTAACATTTTAACTAATATCCTTCTTTACCGTAATTGTGGGCAGTGTACTGAAGGGATCTCACAACAATATACCTAAAGATACACCCCAGGTCAGGACTTAATAGATGTGCTTAGCATCATCAAATTGCTTTGCCTTTTTTTCATAGTTTTAGAGTCCATATCTGTATAAATGGATCTTTATAAAGATGAAAAGTGATAATGTATGGTGTTTTTTACAGTGCCTAGCAGCACTCAGTGCGCTGTTCAAGAGACTCCTTATTAATCCTATTTTCTTCTGTCCTGAGAATATGCTTGTTCAGCTGACTTTTGTACACCCATTGTCTTTTCTTTTTGCTGCTCCAGGAAGCCTGGAATTTTCTCTCTAGCCAGGAGCAAAGTGTCAGTGCAGAAGAATTCTGGTCCTCTGGGTTGCACCCAGGCTAAAGCTAGATATTACTCCAGGCAACTGCCTGATTATTTGGTCCGAACTCACTTAGTTTATACCTTAATTCAGCTTTTTCATACTTCTTTGACCATAAGACCTTTTAATAATCCATTTGTTTATGTTCTGGGGTCCCAGGACCTTGCAAGTTAACACATAAGAGCATGAGCATGGCATTGTTTGTACTAAAAAAAAAAAAACTACCCAGTAGATTTAATAACTTTATCTCAATGAAATGGGGTAGTGAGTAAGGAATGAATTTTCGGACACCTCCTATTCATCACTTTGGGCAAGTTTTGGGGGCCACTTTGGAGATAATTTACTGTAAGGTAATTTACTCCTTCAACTACTTTGCTGAAGGCTACCGAGTGCATTTTGGTGTCTTTATGATTTCTCTGGAAAAATATTACCAGCATTCCCCCTTGTGATGTGATGCATTCATGGATTACTGAAGTGTAAGTGGCTGATCTTCAGTACCATGAGTCGTGAGTAATGTAGGTTTTCACTCTGTTTTATAGATATAATATGAGATCTCCTTCAGTATGGTCAAATTTTGCTAAAGTCAAGGTAATTCACCTTGTGACATTTTCCCATACATACCATATTTCTAAAACTATCTCCGAAAAAGTTGTTCTTAATGAGAAAAAAGTAATGCATGTGGTAAATATAATTGTGATAATCAGAAAGTACAAAGGAGCATACGATTAAAAAAGCACAAAGTTCCAATATCCCATCACTTCCTACTTCCCAGTTGTGCTTTCCGGGGTATATTATTTTCATAATTTCTATTTGCATTGTTCTGGCCATTACCACCTTACATCTAAATAAAATGCCTAATATACTAATTCAATAATTGATCACCTTTATACATCATCTGGTGACCACATTCTACTAGGCGGGATGAGTTAACTCACTTACACTGTCTTCAATCTTCCTGGTCTTTCTTTCTCTCAATTTGTATACCTTCTGATTTTTAATTCCTCTATTAGTGACTCGAAGAACTTTAAGCTATATATTTAACTCTGTTTCTTGCATATGAAACCAGTCCAATTTTCCAACAAGCCAGACCCTGTAGAACTGAAGCTTGAGAAACTTACATTTGTACAATAAAATGTATCTACGGTCTTATGACCAGTCCCTCTTTCTTATGCCTCCCTAATTTCCTGTTTTCCTGCACAGGGTTAAAATGAGACAGTAGGTATCGCCTTTGACAACCTGCTGGCTGTTGACCAACCCCTCTTCCTTTCCCCTTGTTTTTTTTTATTCATAGATATACGAATGCTTAAGTTTAGATGGTGGTGGGGGAAGGGAAGAACTTGACTCCAGTCTCTCCCACTGACATCATCCGTAAAATAATGACGTCATCTTCTGTGGCAATACTCATTGCCTCAATGATTGACTTTCTGTACAGTGAGCAACAGAAACTAGACCAATTTCTTTGTGTCAATAAGAGTTTTTTGGGTTTTTTTTAGTTGGAGTCTCACTCTGTCGGTCAGGCTGCAGTACCGTGGCACCCTCACAGCCACCCCAGCACTGATCTGCTGGGCTCTGGCAATCCTTCCACCTCAGACTTCCAAGTACTCAGAACTACAGGTGCGCTACCACGCCTGGCTAATTTTTGACTTATTTTGGAGATGAGGTCTCGCCAAGTCGCCCGGGTTGGTCTTGAACCCACAGGCTCAGACCATCCACTCGCCTCAGCCTCCCAAAGTCCTGAGGTTATAGGCTGAGCCACCGAGCCCGGCCAAGATTTGTATTAACCCATTTGTTGAAACACATGAAACTATGCACAAGTATATTTAAAGAGGCTAGCATTCTCCTTATTATTTCAACCCCACCCAGTCTCAGACCTCTGAGATTATAGAGAATACAATTTTCTTTTATTTGTACTTTTCACAAATGCATACAAAATTAGGCATACTTTGTTTTATTTGCTTGGCTTTATTGCATTTCACAAATAATGCATGTAATGCGGTAAGCCCAATTCTGAGAGGGCTTGTGTATAATGTTCTTTACCTATTCCACAGAAGTCACCTGGAGGTCCGGTAGGGAAAGACATTGATTTATTAGAACTTACAGTTTACAATTACATTAATTAAGGGTGCCCCTACATTGTCCTCAGCTCTGCTCAGTCACCTGCATCCCATGACTCATTATTGGAAATATACATATCCTTCAGAGACCAGCCTTGGCCAGAGACTGCTCTCTGAGGGAGGGAACAGAAAGATGTCAGGTATAGGGGGAAGGGAGTCTATGTCCAGACAATAACTTCACATTGCAATTGTTACAGATTGAAGGTGTGTGGCAAGCTGGTGTCCAGCCAGTCTATCAGTATCATTTTCCCACCAGCACATGCTCACTTTGTGTCTCTGTGTCACATTTGACAAATCTCACAATATTTAAAACTGTTTCACTACTATTATATGTTATAGTGATCTGTAATGTCATTTTTGATGTTACTATAGGAATTCTTCTGGGACACCATCAACTGCATCCACATAAAATGGCAAACTTAACTGATAAATGTGACTGCTCCACCGACCAGCCATTCCCTGTCTTTTTCCCTTTCCTCAGGCCTCCCTATTCCCTGAGACAAAAAAATATTGAGCAGGTAGGCATACTTTGTTTCACTGTGCTTTCTTCTATTGGATTTCACAGATATTGCATGTAATTCCAAATCTGAGAAGGCATGCACGTAATGTTCTTTACCTATTCCAAAGAAGTCACCGAAAGGTCCAGCAGGGAAAGACATTGGTTTATTAGAACTTATGAAAGGCACCGATGGTAGCCAGTCATTGAAGAAAGAATCCATGTCTTGGGATAGTACAGCAAGCAGTTTTACTATCAAGGAAATTAGTTATTAAAATTGCTATATGGTGTTTATAATTACATTGATTTAAAGGTGCCTCCTACATTGTTCTCAGCTCTGTTCCATCACCTTCATCCCATGACTCATTACTGGGAATATGCATATCCTTCAGAGACCAGTCTTGGCCAGAGATGGCTCCCTAAGGGAGGAAGCAAAAAGAAGTCAGGTATAGGGAGAAAAGAGTATATGTCTGGACAATTATCTCACATTGCATTTTTTACAGGTTGAAGGTGTGTGGCAATCTAGTGTCCAGCAAGTCTAGTGGCACCATTTTTCCAACAGTACATGCTCACTTTGTGTCTCTGTGTCACATTTGATAATTCTCAAAAATATTTAAAACTGCATCATTACTATTATATCTGTTATAGTGATCTGTAATATTATCTTTGATATTACTATAGGAATTCTTCCAGGGCACCATAAACTACATCCAAATAAGATGGCAAACTTAATTGACAAATGTTGTGCACGTTTTGACTGCTCCACTAACCAGCCATTCCCTGTCTCTTTTCCTCTCCTCATGTTTCCCTATTCCCCGAGACAAAGCAGTATTGAAATTAGGCTTACAGGTAACCCTACAGTAGCATCTAAGTGTTCAAGTAAGAGAAAGATTATGATGTCTCCCATTTCATACCAAATGCTAAAAAATGATTAAACATATGAAGGAAAGCATATCAAAATCAAAGAGAAGATGCAAAGTAGGTCTCTTGCACCTAACATTTCACCAAATTGTGAATGTAAAAAGAAAAATTTTGAAGGAATTTAAAAGTGTTTCTCTAGTGAATAAATTATAAGGAAGTGAAACAGAGAGGTGGGCCAAGAAGATGCAGAGTTAGGGAGCACAGAGTTAGGAGACACTACACAAACCAAGGTCTGGATGTACTGTTTCATTTTACATTTCTGTTAATGCCATGAAAGGTACTGGCTCAAGATAGTTTACTAGAAGCTACTAGTGGGCATCTTTCTCACAGAAAAGGACAGAAATGTAAGTAAACACTAGCTCTATATTGTCTGGGATAGTATGCTGAAGTTCACCAGAGAAGTGAGGTGAACCAAGGTTGGTGAAGGAGGAGGCTAGACAACCTGCAGGGCCAGCCCTGCTGTGGAACTGTGAGAGGATTTCTAACATTGGGAAGAAGTGAGTGAGTTAGAGAACACCCAAGGTCCCAAGACTCTACCATGGACCCTTGCAACCCTAGTCACAGGAGAATTCTTCAGACACTTCCAGTCTCTAGTCAAATGCAGGAATTCATCTTAAATCTGGACAAAACAACCCTCGAGCCCACATGGAACTCAGGGGGCTACTATTGCCTCAGTAGTCCAGCACCAGCTGCCACTGCTTGGCCAAGGAGGTGACCAGGTGATTTCACGAACACTCAGGAGAGATACTATAGCCAAAGAAGAAGGGAATGGGTAGGAAATGTACTACAAACTTGCTCTCACCTTGCTGCTGCTGCTCCCCACCAAAGGAACACCTGATTCCAAGACAGGCCCTCACCATGCCAACCCCACTTCTACCAACACTACAGCCGTGACTTGACTTCTAGAGGCTGCAAACTTTCAGAAGCCACTGTGTAAGGTAAATGGGGTCAGTCAGGCTTTCTCACCTGGTCAGAACAAGATAGCACTCCCTTAGACCTTGGCCCACCAGAACTTATGATTGAGAAAGCTAATATGACTTGTTAAGTCTAACTATGTGCTCAAAATCTGGTTGTACGCCACTATTGTGTAGGTCTCCTTAAAAGCAGACAGGGACAAACCTCAGTGCAGCGACCTATTCTCCTTGTAATTGCCAGCCACCATGATTATGTTTCAAGAGTGCGGTTGTTATGAGACTGGCTCCTCTGTTCTCTGACCTGTCCCAATCTGATGTGAATGCGCGTGGAAGGAATTAAACTCCTCCAGCACACTTGGTGTAGTCAGCAGGATTAGTTTCAGGTCAGTATGGAACCTGCTGCTTCAGTGGGTAGGGAAATTCTGGCATGGTCCGCCACTTGTATGTGGTATGTGACTACTATGTTATTCTCCTGGATGCTCCCCCAGAAAGAAACAACTTTGTATAGCCCGGAAAAATGGCTTTGTATAGCCAGGGAGAAATGGCTTGGTATAGCCTAGAAGAAACATTTGAAAAAGGGGAATGCCAGCAGTTGCTGGAGCTGCAGGGTTATCTCCCCAGGAACGGGCTAAAGCTCATGTATGCCCATTGATGTAGAAATGGCTTTGTTTGAGAAACAGACAATGCAAGTGGAGCCACAGAGTGGGTGCTTCTGACCAACCTCCAGGGAGAAACTAATCTCTGTTTGCAGTTTGAGACATGGGAATTCTTGCATCTCTGTGACATAGGAGTGGCCGAGATTCTGTTACCCAGATTGGAGGTATAAAAGCTAGCCTCCCTTGCTGTACAGCTGGCACTGCAGCAACATTTACTGATTGCTAGAGAGCATCAAGAGAACCATTTACTATTAAAATGGTTAAAGGCAGGAGCTTGTACAGTCTGCCCAAATGCAGGAGATCTCCCTGGAGCCACCTCTGGGTTTGTTGCCAAGAATCTGGCTGCTTGGACACTCCCTAAATTTGTGAAGTTGTTTCATTTTATCAATGATACTATGTTAATCTTTGACTCTCTTCCAAGTTAGAACAAGCTGCTCTGTGTTTGTTACAACATTTAAAGAAATATGGTTGAGAAGTCAACGCCTTGAAAATCCTGGGCTCGGTGGCTCAGCCTGTAATCCCGCGCCTTTGGGAGGCTGAGGTGAGTGGATTGCCTGAACCCGTGGGTTCGAGACCCACCT
>NW_007232875.1:7034-137375 GCF_000164805.1 Carlito syrichta
TGCACTCCAGTCTGGGCGACAGAGTGAGACTCCAACTCAAAAAAAACAAAAAGCAAAAAAGAATGAAAACCCAAGGGCTTGATTTGTCTGTCAAATTCTTGAGAGTTGTCTGGTCGGGAAAGACAAAAGTGATACCTGAGGCTATTATTGATAAAACATAAACCTTCCCTTCTCCTAGTACTGTTAAAGTTTTGCAAGAATTCTTGGGAGTGTCAGTATCCTGGAGAGCTTTTATATCAAACTTGGCACCATTGGTAATAAAGTGTACCAGGTGGAAATGGGATGTAGAGACAAAGACTTTCATGGTAGCTAATTGAGCAGTTGCCAGAGCACAAGTTTTAGGGGTATATGATCCTACCCAACCTGGTGAACTAGATGTCAACATCACTAATGAGTGATACAGATGGGGGCTATGGCAGAAAAATGAAAGATTACAGCAACCAATTGGATTTTGGTCTCAACTTGGGAAAGGGTCCGAGACATGTTATAGCTTGATAGAAAAGCAACAGGCAACCATTTATTTTGACTTATAGGCAATAGAGTCCATCACTGGAATAAACCCTATGACGATCTGAACTCCATACCCACTTGTGGGAGGGGTGAGGGACAGCACTGAGAAACCCCACAGAGGACTGCATAGACTCCTACATTGGCTAAGTGGGGAGCATACTTGCAACAACGAAGCTCACAGAGTACAAGCCCTTTAAGTGCTGAGCTGCAGCACGTTTGGGGACCTGTGACTTACGCTACCACCAAGTCATTGGCAGCAACCCCTTTCGTGTATCCTGTGGATGATGAGGCTAATACACTGGCTAGTCAAATGATTGGAGGCTGCTCCCATAAAAGACTTAGCCAGATGGCTGCACCTGAAACTACTGCAAGCTGGACAGAAGTCAACGTGGACTATAGGAAAAGCCTGAACTTAAACAATGATGTCAGGGACTGCTGCTATTTGGCCCCCAATGGTACAGGTCTGTTGTCCACTTCGAGGCAAAAGCACTAGTATTCTAACGGGGACATTTCTGTTATCACTATGGCCAATGCAAGTCTCTCCATTACTCCTACATATAGAACCACAGACTATTATAGTAAAAGCTAAAAAGATATGTTACACTAAAACGGGGAAACCGGCAGTGCCTGACACTATCTTATCATAGGATAAGACTTTAGCTTGTATATTTGTGGAGGGAAGGAACTTGCTGATGTTGGTGCCTATAACCTTACTTTCTTATCACCCTTAGTTGAGTTGCTGCAAATTCCTGGTGAACTGGGCCCACATCTACGCTAATGTGACTAACAAATCAGCAGCTGGGTATGCACTAAATTGCCTTTGAGTGCTGCCAGAGGCTTTCCATGGAAGCTGAAGCCTACCTTGCTCAACAATTGGACTTGGTTAAGCATTTTGGATGCCTCTGATCTTTTGTATTGCCTGCACTTTGCTTGTATGTTGTTGCAGTTTGTATTGTTGTGGCCTTTGAATACAATGTTCCTCCCTCCTCACCCAGGGACCTTCATGGAAGAATTAAATAAAGTAGATTGTATGGTACAAAACCCTGAAGGGGTGGAGTGCAAGGTAAATGGAGTCAGTCAGGCTTTCTCGCCTGGCCGGAACAAGCTAGCACTCCCTTAGACCTTGGCCCACCAGAACTTATAACTAAGTGAACTAATGTAACTTGTCAAGTCTAACTATGTGCTCGTAATCTGACTGTACACTGCTATTGTGTAGGTCTGCCTAAAAGCAGACAGGAACAAACCTCAGTGCAGAGACCCATTCCCCTTGTAATCGCTGACCACCACGATTATGATTAAAGAGTGCAGTTGTTATAATCCTGACTTCTCTGTTCTTTGACCTGTCTGAATCTGATGTGAACCTGCCTAGAAGAAATTGAACTTCTCTAGCACACACTGATAGGTCCCCTGCAGCCTTAGCCAACACTGCCTCTGCCACATATGGGTCAGAAAAGGAACAGGAAAGCAGGGTACATTTGTGGCTCCCAGTCAAGAGGGGCTTCCCTGCTTCCGTGGAAGGCCCCCAGTGCATTGCAGCCACAGCTCAACTGCCCCACCCTCACCTAAGTACTGCAGCACTAACTCAACACTCCTCTGAAGGCCCAATTCTCAGAGGTTGCTGCTGGGCTCTTCTGAGCCACCATCACCTCTGCCTCTGCTTCTGCTATCCGTGGGTTAGAGAGAGAGTGGTCATAAAAGGGGCTTCTGAAAACCCCCAGAATAGATGTCACAGACCCCCACTATCACTATTTCTAGCCAGGTAAGGTTTCTTTGCTTTCTTATCAGGCCCTTGGCAATTGAATTCTGGTTTACTCATGTCATTCCCACAAAAATACTATGGCAACGGCACAACACTCTTCTGAAAGCCCAACTTTCAGAGGTCACTGAAGAGCCCTTCCAAGCTGCCATCACTACTTTTGCAGCTCCTTCTGCCTACAGATCAGAAAAGGAATGGAGAGATGGGGCAATTTTGCTTGCCTCCAGGTCAGAAGTCAAATGGGGCTTTCCTGCTTCCACAACATGCTCCCAGCACAGAACTGCTGTTCACTTCGCGCCTGAACACTACATCTGTGTCTCAGGACTCCTCTGAGGGCCTAACTCCAAGAAGTCACTGATGGGTCCCTCCCAGTTGCTGCCACCTTACCTCCAGCCTTGCCACATGTGGGTCATGCGAGCATGGAGTGATGGGGTACTAAATGAAGTCAATTGACTATAAAAAATATATAGCACAGCCATACTCACAGAGAAAAAAAAATGTCAAAAAGCACAATTCCAAAAATAGTAAATTCAATAAAAACAAAAAGAATAACTAACTCTTACAGATAAGAAAAAAATCAGTGCACGAATTCAGATAATACTAAAAGTCAGAGTGTTTTGGCATCTTTAAAGATTGCACCAGTTCCCCAGCAATAGATCCTAACCAGAATGATATGTGCAAAATGACAGATATAGAATTCAGAATATGGATGGCAGAGAAACTCAATCAGATCCAGGAGAAAGTGGAAACTCAAAACAAGCCACAAAAATGTTGCAAGCATTGAAAGAGGACTTGGCCATACTAAGAGAGAAACAAACTGAACATCTGGAATTGAAGAATTCATTAAAAGAATTTTAAAATACAGTTGCAAGCCTTAGCAATAGACAAAACCAAGCAGAAAATAGAATTTCAAAGTTTAAAAACCAATCCTTTCAATTAACTGAATCACACAAAAATTGAGAAAAAGTAATTTAGAAAATGAGCAAAGCCTTTGAGAAATATGGGATTTTGTACAGAAACCAAATGTACAATTGGTTGGTGTTCCTAGAGAGAAAAAGGAGCATGGTTACAACCTAGAAAAAGTATTTAGGTACATAATTCAAGAAAACTTCTCCAACCTTGCTGGAGAGGTTAACATACAGACATAACCAATTCAGAGAACTCCTGAACAATACTATATGAAACAACTATCTCCAAGACACATAGTCATCAGAGTATCCAAGGTCAATGTAAAAGGAAAAAAAATCTTGAAAGCCAGAGAGTGGTGCCAGACCACCTACCAAGGGAGACCCATCAGAATAACTGAACCTTTCACCAGAAATCTTGCAAGTCAAAAGAGATTGAAAGCCCATTTTTAGCATTCTTAAAGGAAAGAAATATCAGATAAAACATTTTTCCCTGCTGCACTAAGCATTATAAACAAAGAAAAAATAATCTTTCCAGACAGGCAATCACTAAGAGAATTGTCATCTCTATACCTGTCCTATAAGAGATGCTTAGGGGAGGTGTAAACATGGAAATGAAAGAATAGCACTTGCTGCCACAGAAGCACATTGCCCATGGACCCTGTAAAGAAACCACAACACTGAGACTACAAAGCAACTAACTAAAAATACTATGACAAGAACAAAATCCCACATGACAGTGGTAATATTGGATGTTGGTGGCCTAAATGCTCCCACTTAAAAGATGTAGAATGGCAAACTGGATTTTTAAAAAGACTCATCTTTCTGCTGCCTTTAGGAAACCCATCATACATCTAATGACACCCATAAGCTCAAGGTAATAGTTTAGAGAAAATTCTATGATAAAAATGAAAAAACAAAAAGTGCAGGGGTCAATAGTCTGGTTTAAACCAGCAGCAGTAAAACAGGGCAATGAATGGCATTAAATAATGATAAAATGTTCAAATCAACAAGAAGTCTTAACTATCTGAAATATATATGCACCTATCATTGGAGCACTCTGAATTATAGAACAATTACTACTAAACCTAAGAGAAGACTTAGTCAGTCACACAATACTAGTAGGGGAATTCAACATGCCACCAACAACTTTACACAGATTATTGAGGAAGACAACTGAATCCCTGACGTAAATTTGACATTTGACCAATTAGACCTAATAGACATCTACAGAATACTTCACCCAACAACTACAAAATATACATACTTCACATCTGCATGTGGCTCATATTGTATGATTGACCACATACTCATAAATCAAGCTTGAATAAATTCCAAAATATCAAAATTATACCAAACATCTTCTCTGGCAACAGGAATAGAAATAGAAACAAATACCAAGAAGAATTCTCAAAAATACACAAAAATGCACAACTTGCTCCTGAATGGCTTTTGGGTAAATAATTAAATCAAGAAGGGAATTTTAAAAATTATTTGAAACAAATAAAAATAGAGACACAACATACTGAAACCTCAGGGATGCTGCAAAAGAATTACTAAGAGGAAAGTTCATAGCAGCAAACACCAAAATCAGCAAGATAGAAAAATTTCAAATAAATAACTTAATGTCTCATTTAAGAAAATCATAAAACTAAGAACTAAACCTAAAACTAGCAGAATAAAAGAAATAACCAACATTAGTGCAGACCTAAATGAAATTGAGACCAACAAAATAAAACAAAACAGAAAACCCAAAGAATCAAAGAAACGAAAAGCTGATTCTTTGAAAGGATGAATAAGACTGACAGACTGATGACCATATTAACAACAAAAAAGAAGAAAGAAAGAAGAAATCCAAATAAGTAAAATCAGAAACAAAAAGGCAATGTTACAAAAAATTGCTCAGAAATACAAAAAAATCTTGAAGACTTCTATGATCTTCTATATGCACTTCAACTAGAAAATCTAGAGAAAATGGATAAGTTCCTGGAAATATGCAAACTTCCAAGACTGAAATAGAAAAAAATTGAAACTGTTAACAAATCAATTACTAAAATTGATTCAATAATTTTTTTTAAAAAATCAATCAACCAAAATAGCCCTGGACAAGACAGATTCACAGCCAAACTCTAATAGACATACAAGGAAGAGCTGACACCAATCCTACTGAAACTTCTCCAAAAAATCAAAGAGGGACTCCTACCCAACTCATTATATGAAGCCAATATGATCCTGATACTAAACTCTGCCAAAGACACAATGGTGAAATGAGACTACACATTGATATTCCTGGTGAACATAGACACAAATTCTTAACAAAATACTAGCAAACTATATCTAACAGCACACTACAAAGATCATTCACCATGATCAGGTGACCTTTATTCCTGGGATGTAAGGTTGGTTTGACATATGTAAATCAATAAAAATGATTCGCCACATAAACAAATCTAAAATCAATAACCACATGATCATTTCAATAGACACATGAGAAGCATTTGATAAAATTTAAGATTGCTTCATGGAAAAAACCCTCAACCAAGTAGGCATCAAACTAATAAGAGTATTTTATGACAAATTCACAGCCAACAGCATATTCAGTGGGAAAAATTGGAGGCATTCACCCTAAGAACTGGCAGAATACAAGAATGTCCACTTTCACTTCTCCTATTTAGCATATTATGGGCAGTCCTAGCAAAAGCAATCAGGCAAGAGATAGAAATGTAATGATCCCAAGTAAGAAAAGAGGAATTCAAATTATCTCTTCACAGACAATATAATTCTATACTTAGAGTAATGGTAAGGAGTCCATCAAAAGACTCCTACACCTGATATGTGATTTCATGAAAGACTAGGAATACGAAATCAATGTCAATAAAAAAAGAATAAAATAATTTCCTTTGCAGCAACATGGTTGCAGCTGGAGACCATCATTCTAGATGAATTATCACAGAAACAGAAAACTGAATATCACATGTTCTCACTTATAAGTAGGAGTTAACCACTAAATGCACACAAGTGTAAAGATAGAACAGCAAGCATTGGGGATTCCTAAAGGTGGAGAAGGAAGAGAAGGGAGTAAATGTCAAAATACCACCCACTGAATATCATGCCCACCACATGCGTGACACAACTCAAGAGAAGCCCATACCTCAACAAGCCTACACCTGTACACTTAGAATCAGAAATAAAATAATTTAAAAATATATAAACAAAAAACCAAAACATTAGCATTTCTACATCCCAACAGTGTTCAAGTTGAGAACCATATTGAGAATATATTACCATTTATGATAGCTAAAATAAAATAAATAACATAAAATACCTGGAAAAAAATCCAACAAAGAGGTGATGGATCTCTACAATGAGAACTACAAAACACTGTTGAAAGTAATCAAAGATGACACAAACAACTAAGAAAACACTCCATGATGCATAATGAGCATTTGTATACCTAACTCTGAATTGTACTCTTCATCTTTAAAATTAAAAATTAAAACAAAAATATTCCATGCTCATGAATTGGAGACACCAACATCATTAAAATATTCACACTGCTCAATCATTTACAGATTCAATAAAATTCCTATGAAAATTGCCAATGTCATTTTTCACAGAATTAGAAAAAAATTCTTACATTAATAGAGAAGCAAAAATGAACCCAAATAGCCAAAGCGAACCCATGCAAAAACAGGGGAACAAAAAACGGAGGCATCACATTACGGGAGCTCAAACTGTAGTACAAAGCTACTGTAATCAAAGCAGCATGGTACTGTTACAAAAACAGACATATGAACCAATGGAACAAGATAGATAGCCCAGAAGAAAAGCTGCTAACCTATAACCAGTTGTTCTTTGACAAGCTCAGCAAAAATAAATAATAGGAAAATGACATCATATTCAATAAATGGTGCTGGGGAAACTGGCTAAACATATGTGGAAGAATAAAGCTGAATCCCTCTCTCTACATACAAAAACTAACTCCAGATGGATTAAACACTTAAATGTAAAACCTGAACCTACAAAAATATGATGAAAAAAACTAAGAAACTTTCTTCTGGACCAAGTCCTGGGCAACAAAATTATGATCAAGTCTGCAAAAGCAAAACAAAAAATTGACAAGTGGGACTTTAACTACAGAGCTTCTGTACAGCAAATAAACTATCATCAGAGTAAACAGACAACCTATAGAATGGGAGAAAATATTTGTAAACTATGCACCTGACAAAGGTCTACTATCCAGGATCCATAAGGGACTTTAAAAAAATTACAAGAAAAAAAATAACCCCATTAAAAAGTGAGCAAAGGACGTAAAGACACTTCTCAAAAGAAGACAAACAAATGGTCTACAAACATGAAAATATATTCAACACCTCTAATCATCAGGAATAGATTATCTCACATCAATCAGAATGACTATTAATAAGTCAAAAATCAACAGATGTTGGTGAGGTTGAGGGAGAAAGGGAATGCTCATATATTGCTGGTGGGAATGTTAAACTAGTTCAATCTCTGTGGAAAGCAGTTTGGAGATTTATTTTTTAAATTTGTTAATTTATTTTATTTTATTATAGAGATATGGGATACAAGTAAGGGTTAACAACACAACTAAGCTGTATGCATGCAGGTGAAGTTTGGGCTTCCAACTGGCCCTCACTTCCCCTGGTTTAGAACCAGGTACCCTTTGTGCGGTTATGTGCCACTACTCCTTTCCTTCTTCCTTGGCAGTGCCCGGTGGCTGCTGATCCCTCCCTTGTACTAATGTGACTAGTGTTCAGGGCCCACTTATGAGTGAGAACATGAGGTATTCAAATCTTTGTTTCTGTGATAGATCACTACAATGGTCTCCAACTCCATTCAGTTTTCTGCAAAGACCATGATTTTGTTCTTCTTTATGACTGCATAATACTCCATCATGTATATGTACCACATTTTCTTTACCCAGTCCACTTTTGATGGGCAGTGCAGTTGTTTCCATGTTTATGCTATTGTGAATATTGCAGTTATAAACATGTGTGAGCAGATGTTATTTTTGCAAAATGATTTGTGTTCCTCTGGGTATGTTCCCAGAAGAGAGATTGTTGGATCATATGGAAGGTCAGTGTTTAATTATTTTAGGAATTGCCACACTGCTTTCCATAGAGGTGGAACTAGCCTGCACTCCCACCAACAGTGTAGAAGCATTCCCTTTTCTCCACACCCTTGCCAGAATCTACTGTTTTTTGATCTATTAATGAGGGTCATCCTTATTGGAGTTAGGTGCTATCTCATTGTGGTTTTGATTTACATTTATCTGAGGATTAGTGAGTTTGAGAATTTTTTCATGTATCTTGAATGCTTGTATATCTTCTTTTGAGAAGTGTCTATTCATGCCCTTTGCCCACTTTTTGTTAGGATTGTTTATTTTTTTCCTTTCAGCTCCTTTGAATTCCTTGTAGATCCTGGATGTTAGGCATTTGTCAGATATAAATTAGTAAATATTTCCTCTTTCTGTGGGTTATCTCCCTGCTCTCCTGATGGTTTCTTTTGCTGTGCAAAAGCTTTTAAATTTGATGAGGTCCCCCTTGTCTATCTTGTTATGATATTCACTTATGGGGATTTGATCAAGAATTGGTTGTCTACTCCAATGTCCATAAGAGTGTTCCCTACATTTTATTCTAAGATTCTTATATAGTTTGAGGTTTTACATTTTGGTCTTTGATTTATAGCTGATTTTTGTTTATGGTGATAGGTAGGGGTCCTGGTCATTCTTTTACATGTGGTCAGTCAGTTTTCTCAGCATCATTTGCTAAATATGGTCTCCTTTTCCTAGTGTTTGTTTTTGGTGGCCTTGTCGAAGATGAATTGGTTGAGAGATCAAGTTTTTGCTTCCAAAATCTGTGTCCTGTTGCATTGGTCTATGTCTCTATTCTTGTACCAGTACAAAACTATTTTGGTTACTGTAGTTTTATAGTAAAGATTAAAGAATGGAAGTGTGATATCCCCGCTTTATTCCTTTTGCTGAGGATTGTTTTTGACTATTCATGCTCTTTTTTTGTTTTCATATGAATTTCTGTATTGTTGTTTTCAGGTCTGAGAAAAATGATGTTGGCAATTTGATGGACATTGCATTGAATCTGTAGATTACCTTTAGTAGGATGGACATTGTGACAATATTGATTCTTCCAATCCATGAACATGAATTTTTTTCCATTTGTTTGTGCCATCCTTATTTCTTTGAGCAGTGTTATGTAGTTCTCATTGTAAGAGTTTTTCACTTCTCTGGTTAGGTGAATGTCAAGGTATTTTGTGTATGTGTTTGTGTGTGGCTATTGTGAATGGGATTTTGATTTTTATTTGGCACTCTGCTTGTTGCTGGTATATAGAAATACAACTGTCTTGTGCACATTGATTTTGTACCCTGACACTACCAAAATTGATTATCAGCTCAAGGAGGCTTTTGACAAATTTTCTAGGGTTTTCAAGATATAGAATCATATCATCTGCAAAGAGGGATCACTTGACTTCCTCTTTTCCTATTTGGATACACTGATTTCCTTCTCTTGCCTAATTGCTCTGACTAGGACTTCCAATACCATGTCAAACAGGAAGCCTGAGAACGGGCACCCTTGTCTAGCTCCCTTTCTAAGGGGGAATGCTTTCAATTTCTGCCCATTAAGCAAAATGTTGGCTATGGGTTTAACATAGATGGGTCTTAGTGTTTTGAGGAATGTTCCTTCTGTGCTTAAGTGCCAAGGGCTTTTTTAATCAAGAAAGGATGCTGGATTTTGTCAAATGCTTTTTCTGCGTTTAATGATATAATCATGTGGTTTTTGGTTTTACATCTGTTGATGGGCTGAATTGTGTTTATGGTCTAGTGAATGTTGAAACAGTCTTGCATCTCAGGTTTGAAGTCCTCTTGGTCATGGTGGATGATCCTTGAGATGTGTTGTTGATCTGATTTGCTAGTATATAGTTTGGGATTTTTGCATCTCTGTTCATCAAGGTGATTAGTCTGCAATTTTCTTTCCTTGTTGGGTCTTTGCTAGTCTTGGGCATTAGTATGATGTTGGCTTCATAAAATAAGTTGTGGAGCATTCACTCTTTCTTGAGTGCCTGGAAAACTTTCAGTAAGATGGGTGTCAGCTCTTCCTTGTATGTCTTGAAGAATTCAGCTGAGTCCAGGGCTTTTTTTAGTAGATAGATTTCTTATGACTGATTTGATTTCTTTGATTGTTCTTGTTCTGTTTAGAGTTTCTATTCATCCATGTTTCATCCTTGGGAAGTTGTGTGATATCAGAAAGTGCTCCATTTCCTTTAGGTTTTCTAGTTTATTTGCATACAAGTGTTTATAGTAATCTCTGGTAATCTTTTGAATTTCTTCAGGATCAATTGTGATTTCACCTTCTGTATTTCCAATTGTATCTATATGGGCTTTCTCTCTCTTTCTTTCAGTCAATCTGGCTAGGGTGTCCATTGATCTTATTTATTCTTTCAAAGAACCAACTTTTTGTCTTGATTTTTTTCTATGATATTTTTGTCTTCTATGCCCTGCAGTTGTTATTTATTTTGAAGAATCTAGATTCTTCTATTGAAGTTAGTATTTTGGTGCTCTTGCCTTTTGAGCTCCCTTAGGTGGGATGTTAAGCTGTTTACTTGTGATATTTCAATTTTCTTGATGTGTGTGTGCAATGCTATGAATTTTCTTAATATTGCTTTAATGGAATCCCAGAGATTCTGATATGTGTCTTCATTTTCAGTTGTTTCCAGGAATCTTTATTTCTGTCTTGATTTCCATGTTGACCCAGAAGTCATTCAGCAGCATGTCGTTTAGTGTCCATGCCTTTGTGTCTTTTGTGGGAATCTTGTTGGTGTTGATATTTATTTTTATTCCATTATGATCTGAGAAGATGCATGGTATTGTTTTGATCTTTTGGAATTTGTTTATGCTTGTTTTATGCCTGAGAATAAGATCAGTTTTAGAATATGTTCCATGTGCTGATGAGTAGAATGAATGCTGAAGAGTTGTTGGGTGAAGTGTTCTGTAAAAGTCTACTAAGTTTATTTTGTCAAACATTGACTTGAGGTTCCAGATCTCCTTATTCATTTATTTATTTTTGCCTCAGTCTCTCTAAAATGGTTAGTGGGGTATTAAGTCTCCAGTTATGATTCTGTGAGGTCAATGCCTTCTCTTAGTTTACTTGGTAGTTAGTTGATTTATAAAACCTGGTTCTCCTGTTTGGGTGCATATATGTTTAGAACAGATATTTCTTACTGTCGGATTGAGCCTTTTATCATTTTATAGAGTCCTTCTATATCCTTTTTAACTTTTGATGACCTGAAGCCAGTTCTCTCTAATATTAGTATAGCTACTCCTTCTGCTTGCCTGAGACTTCATTTTCCATCCTTTAACTTTGAGTCTATGGGTGTACTTTGCAGTGAGATAGAGATGGAGGCTGCAGATTGTTGGATCGTGCTTTTTTAATCCAGATTGCCACTCTGTGTCTTTTCAGTGGTGCATTTAGTCCATTTATGGTCAGGCTGATTATTGAAATGTAAGAATTTGTCCCTGTCATAAGGTTCTTAGAAGGTTGCTTTGTTTTCTTTTAACTTTTTTGTATGTATATATATGTATACTGTATTAACTCCATGTTTGCCTGTACTACTGTGATGTGCATGGCCATTCTTTTTTTTTTCTGTGCTCAACACCTTCTTAAGCATCTCCTGATGAGCCTCATCTCCTGATGAGGCTGCATATCTTAGGGATTGGATGTCTGAGAAGGATTTTAATTCTCCATCACTGATGAAGCTTAGCGTGGTGGTGTAGGAAATTCTTGATTGAAATTGTTTATCTTTGAGGATATTAAAGATTGGAGCCCAGTCCTTTCTGGCCTGTAGTGTTTCTACCATAAGGTCTGGAGTGATTCTGATTGGTCTGTCTGGATTGGTAGTCTGACCTTCCTCTCTCATTGCCTTTAGGATTTTTTTCTTTCATACCTACTTTGTGCAGGCGAATTACTATTTTTCTAGGAGTTGGTCTTCTCATTTGATGCCTTGTGAGAGTCTCTGACTCTCCTGTGATTGAAAGGTTGCATCTCTGGCAAGATAAAGAAAGTGTTCTTGGGTGACCTCATGGTATCCTTATTCCAAGGTGATCTCCATTTCCCTTTCTGCTTTAGGGATACCAAACAGACATATGTTTGGCTTCTTAGTATAACTGCACATCTCTTGGAGGCTTTGTTTGATCTTTTTGAGCTTTTTTGCTATGTTTTTTAACAAATTGGGTTAATTCCATATTTTGGTCTTCAAGTTCTGAGATTCTTTCCTCTGCTTGGTTACTTCTGCTCCCTATGATTGTTAGTTTATTATTTATTTTGAATATGGAGTTCTTTATTTCCATTATTTCAGAATAGACCATTTTGAAATTGGTCAAGTCTTTTACAATTTCATTTAGGTTTGCTTCTTATTTTTCTTGATTCTTGTTCATTTTTCCCATCCAATCTTTGATTTCTGTAGCTGTCAACTGAGTCAAGTTGGTCTGGGAGATTTCCATTGTTTGTGGTCTAATTGCTGTTGGACACTAACTTTTAGGACTCTGGGCATAACCTGCATTTTTCCATTAATTTTTTTCCTTATTTGTGATGAATCTCTTTTCCTTCTCTATAACTCCATCACTCAGTGAGTGAGGAAGCATTCACTTCTGTTGCTTGCTCCGCCCTGTGGTTGGATACCATAATGACAGGTTCTCTCTCTCTCTCTCTCTCTCTCTCTCTCTCTCTCTCTCTCTCTCTCTCTCTCTCCCTCCCTCCCTCCTAAACTAACCAAACACCAGTTTTCAGCCCATCAGAGCTTTTGTTTCCATTCTGTCCAGTCCTGAAACAGGGCAGAGGATGGGGTGGCTGGAATCTCACACCTGCTGTTGCTTTTCAGTCATGTAGCTCCCTTTCTACTTGTGAAGAGGTCACCAAGGCAATAACAGTTGGCAAGTGGGTTTGTTCCCCATTGACGGGTTCTGTTACTGCCAGTTTCTTCTCCACTGATAAGCTTGTCAGGTTAGATTCTCCACCTTCTGTTACATGTAATTGATGACTGGCAGCAGGGAGGGGAGTGGGTGACTTGATTCAGCACATCCTGGAATCACTGCTCCCATTTGCACCTAGCTCAGGCAAGGGATGGGGCAACCCAGTTTCATACCTGCCTTTCTGTTCTTTGTGTGATCAAGGAGACCCTCACTGGTTGTAGGGAGTTTCACCCCTCCAAATGTGTTAAGGGTGCCTCTTTTAATTGGGGGCTGGATCCCCACTCTCTACCCTTCCCTACAAGAGAGGTACTGGTTTGTTGCTCCACCAGAGGGGCAGGATTATCAGATAGAATTTCCCCACAGATGGGTTCTCTTGCATGGGAACCACTCCCTCTTCTGCCTGGGAATGAGTGCTTCCTGACCAGGTTTCCTTCCATGTCAAACACATTTCATGTACTGCTGGGAGGGAGTGAACCAACTCAGCACTCACCCCTCTTCTTCTCTGAACAGATCTTCCTCTTCTGTGTGCTTCTGTTGCCAGGTGGTTCTTGCAGGGTGAGGGATGATGTGTCTGGAATTTCACACCAGCCGTGTCTTTCTGTTGTTTGTGTATTTAGATAGACCTTTGTTGAGTTCACAATGATCAATCCATTCAAAATTACTCTGGGTTGCTACATCTAAACATGGCAGAATCCCTACTTTCAGTCTTGCTAGGTGAAAGCAGGGCAGATCTGCTGCTCCACGGTGGCCATCTTGGCTTCTCCCTCTGGTGATTTATTTAAAAAGTAAAAATAAGATCACCATTTGACTCAGCAATGTTATTACTTGATATATTAAAAAGGAAATCATTCTATCAAAAAGACACCTACACTCATTTATTTATCACAGCATTACTCACAATAGCAGAGTCAGGTAACAAACCTTGGTGCCAATCAGCAGCGATAAAGAAAATATGACACGTATACATCATGAAATACTACACAGACATTAAAAATATGAAATCATGTGCTTTGCAGCAACATAGATGCAGCAGGAGACCATTATTACAAACAAATTAATGCAAAAACAGAAAACCAAATACCATATATTCACACTTATGAGTGAGAGCTAAAAACTGGTTACACATAGACATAAAGAGGAGAACAACAGAAACTGTGGACTCCAAAAGGGGGAGGGCAGGAGGGGTAAGAGTGCTGAGAAAATACCTATGGGATACCATACTCATTATTGATACCACATCATTAATATAAGGGTAATGCATTCAACAGAAGCCTAAATCTCATCACCACACAATATATCTGTGTAACTGCCCTGCATGTGTAGTCCCAGAATTTAAAATAAAAAGTAATAAAGCATATAAAATAAAATGAACAAAACAGTCCTATATAAAGAAAAATGTAGTGGTCTAGATAGAAGACCAAATCAACCACAACATTTTTTTAAGCCAAAGCCTAATTAAGAGCAAGGTCCTAACTCTCTTCAATTTTTTGAAGGCTGTGAGAGGTGGGGAAGATGCAGAAGAAAAGTTTGAAGCTATCAGAGGTTGGTTCATGAGGTGTAAGAACAGAAGCAACATAAAAGTGTATGGTGAAGCAGCAAGTGCTGATGTAGATGTTACAGCAAGTTATCCAGAAGATCTAGCTGAGATAATTGAAGAAGGTGGCTACACTAAAAAATAGATTTTCTTTTCTTTCTTTCTTTTTTTTTTGGAAGTCAGAGTCTCACTCTGTCACCCTAGCTGAGGTACAGTGGCACACTCACGGCCACTCCAGCATTGACCTGCTGGGCTCAGGAGGTCCTTCAAGCCTCAACCTCCCAAGTAGCCAGAACTACAGGTGTGCGCTACCGTGCCCAGCTAATTTTTTGATATAACAATAGATTTTCAATGTAGGGAAAAAAAGTCATGTATTGGAAGAAGATACAATCTAGGACTTTTGTAGCTAAAGAGGAGAAGTCAGTGGCCTGGCTTCAAAGCTTTAAAGGATAGACTGATTCTCTTGTTAGGGACTAATGAACCTGCAACTTTAAGTTGAGGTCAGCATTCATTCACCATTACAAATATTCTGTGGCCATATCATAGTGCATTTTCTATTGTTTTCAACAGAATCCCTGAAGCTGAGTAATTTATAAAGAAAAATAATTTATTCCTTACAGCTAAAGAGACTGAGAAGTCCAAGACCAAAGGGCTGTATCTGGTGAGGTCTCTCTTGCTGGTGGGGACCCTCTACAGAGTGCCAGAGCATCACAGAGCATCATATGGTGAGGGCTACAAGTGATAGCTTATATCTCTCTTACTTTTCTTATAAAACCATCATTCCCACTCCCATGATAACCCATTTATCTATTAACACATTAATCTATTAATCAATGAATGGATCAATCCATCATCAGGGTGGAAGCCTCATGACCCAATCACCCCTTAAAGTTTCCAACTCTCAATATTGCCACATTGAGAATTAACTTTCAACATGAGTTTTGGAGGTGATAAATATTTAAACTGCAGCAGGCCCCTAAGATTTATACTAAATTGTTCCTTCCTAAGCACTCTAAATGCAATAACAGAGCCTGGGTGAAAACACATCTGCTTATAACACGGTTTACTGAATTAAAAAAGTTTTTTTTTAATTTTAAAGATGTGGTGTACAATTCAGGGTTAGATACACAAACGTTCATTATGCAGGTACCCTTATCGATGAAGTGTGTACCCCCTCCCCTGGCAGTTTCCCACTACTGCCAATTCCTTTCTTATAGTATTATGATAATGGTATACTGAATTTTTTAAGCCTACTGTTGAGACCAATGCTCAGAAAAGAAAGGATTCCTCTCAAACCATTACTGCTCTTTTCAATGCATCTAGTAAGCCAAGAATTCTAATGGAGATTTACAAGGAGATTAAATAATGTTGTTTTCAGGCTTGCTGACACAACACCATTTTACAGCCCTTGAATCAATAATAATTTTGAATTTAAGTACTTATTACTTAATAAATGCCTTTCATAAGGCTATAACTGTCACAGATAGTGATTCCTTTGATGGATCTGGGAAAAGTATATTGAAAACTTTCTGGACAGAACTCACCATGTTAGATGCCATTAAGGATATTTGTGATTTATTGTAGACAGTCATAATGTTAACAGAAATAGGAGTTTAAAAGAAGTTGATTGCAGCCTTCCTGGATGACTTTGAAGGGTTAAATACTTCAGCTGACATAGTAGATGCAGATGTGGTAGAAATAGAAAATTAGAATTATATATGAATTATGAAGATGTGACTGAATTGCTGCAATCTCATGATAGAACTTGAACAAATGTGGGGTGACTTCATATGGATGAGCAAAGAAAGTGACTTTTTGAGATGAAATCTACTCCTTTAAAGATGTTGTCAATATTGCTGAAATGACAACAAAGAACTTAGAATATTATATAAACTTAGTTGATAAAGCAATGGTAGGATTTGAGAGGATTGATTCCAATTTTTAAAGAAGTTCTACTGTAAGTAAAATGCAATCAAAGAGCATGACATGTTACAGAGAAATCTTTTGTGAAAGAAAGAGTCATTCAATAAAGCAAACTTCATTGTTGTTTTACGAAATTGTCACAACAAACTCAGGCTTCAACAATCATCTGTGTGATCAGTCAGCAGCTATCAATATCAATGCAAAACTACCTACCAACAAAAGGCTTACGACTTACTAAAGACTCAGGTGATCATTTGCATTTTTGGCCATAAAATATCTTACATTAACGTATGTATTTCTTAAAAATCTGAATGATATTGCATGCTTAGACTACAGTATAGTGTAAACATAACTTTTATATGGACTAGGAAACCAACAAACTTGTGTGACTTGCTTTACTGAGATAGTCACTTAATTGTGGTGGTCTGGAATTGAACCTGAAGTATCTCCAAGAAATGCTTTTATGTAATGACATTTGTCATTGATATTTTCTGTGATGATATAGTAATGGTATCTAAGAATGCTCCTTCTACCCAGTATCTGAGATATGTCTAGAATTTCACTAATAAAACTAATATATTTATACTTTTTTTTAAATATAGGAATTTTATTGTGTTTTTTTTTTCTTGACAAGCAGAGAAACACCCATTTTATTTGCAGGACTGATCAATGTGATCACCAAGGCCACTATGTACAGACAACTGCAGGGGAGTCTTCTTTTTGCTCTCCTCTTCCTTGAACAGAGTCTTTTTTTTTCTTTTTTTAATTTTAAAGATGTGAGGTACTATTCAGGGTTAGGTATACAAATGTTCATTATGTAGGTACCCTTGCTGATGAGGTGTGCCCTCCCTCCCCTGGCAGTTTCTTCCCTCAACTGCCAATCCCACCCCTCCTTCCCTAGCAGTTTCCCACTACTGCCAATTCCTCTCTTATGGTGTTATGATAATTGTTCAAGGTCCACTTATAAGTGAGAACATATGGTACTCTGTTCTTTGTTTCTGTGATAGATCACTGAGTATGATTGACTTTAAATCCATCCACGTTGCCGTGAAGTTCATATATTTGTCCCTCTTCATGGCTGCATTACCACATTTTTTAAATCCAGTCCAGCTTCCATGGGCAGCATGGTTGGTTCCATGTTTTTGCTATTGTGAATAGAGCTGCAATAAACATGCGTGTGCAGGTATCTTTTTTAATAGAATGATTTGAGTTCCTCTGGATATATTCCCAATAGGGGGATTGCTGGGTCTTATGGAAGGTCAATTTTTAGTTCTTTCAGAAATTGCCACTGTCTTCCAAAGAGGTTGCACTAGTTTGCATTCCTACCAGCAGTGTAGAAGCATTCCTTTTTCTCCTCATCCTCACCAGCATCTGCTGTTGTTTGTTTTATTAATGATGGTCATTCTTACTGAGGTTAGATGGTATTTCAATGTGGTTTTGATTTGCATTTATCTGATGATGAGTGAGGTTGAGCACTTTTTCATGTGTCTTTCGGCTGTTCTTATATCTTCTTTTGAGAAGTGTCTGTTCATGTTTTTTGCCCACTTTTAAATGGGACTGTTTGTTTTTTTCCTTTCAACACATTTGGGTTCCTTGTAGATCCTAGATGTTAGGCCTTTGTCAGATACAGAGTTGGCAAATAATTTTTCCCATTTTGTGTGCTGTCTCCTTTCTCTCTTGATGGTTTCTTTTGCTTTGCAGAAGCTTGTCAGTTTGATGAGGTTCCACTTGTCTATCTTATTTCTTATGGTATGAGCACTTAGGATTTTGATCAGGAATTGGTTGACAGTTCCAATTTCCATAAGGGTGTCTCCTGCGTTTTCTAAGATTCTTATAGTTTGAGGTTTTATGTTACAGTCACTGGAGGCAAGTCCCTTCTGAAGCCTGAGCATACCCACAGCTGTGGCTGCAGCAGCACAAAGCCAAGTTTTTAAAATAGAAATGGGACTACTGTTTTATGGGATAGTAACACCCAACTGAAAAACTCTTCAGCTTCAGCATTTTAAACCAAATCCAGATCAAGAAAATTCTGCATTTCAGTGAATTGCCACATCCGGAGAAGGCAAATCACATAACTGTTCATACATTGTTAGCACACACAGAAGTTGCCATCTCTATTAATACAGAGGGAAGAATTAATCCTTCTACAACAGCTTGTAGGCCTCTGCTGTCTTGTGTAAGGTTAACTCTAAACTGAACTTTCTGGCTGGACTAGATGGTGGCTGTGGCTTTGTAAGAAGGAATTATTAAATAAATACATCCTTGGAGATGTATCCTTAAAGATGCTAGTTATATTCAGTATTCCCACTGTTTAATTGGTTTTTCCAGTACCAGTCCATGACCTGTTAGTAACCAGGCCACACAGCAGGGGGTGAATGGCGGGTAGATGGAGCTCCATCTTCTGTCAGATCAATGGCAGCATTAGATTCTCATAGGATCCCAAACCCTATTGTGAACTGCTCAAGCAGGGATCTAGATTGTGTGTCTCCTTATGATAATTTAATGCCTGGTGACTCCCTCCGCCCCCCAAAAAAACTGTCTTCCACATAACCGGTCCCTGGTGCCAAAAAGGTTGGGAACCACTGCCTCAAAGAATAAAACCTCTTTAGTATAGGCCTTTCTCCTACCACATCTGTGACAAATTAAAAATATTGATGATAAAGATTACTTGAAAATGAGAGATAGAATAAATAAAGGATCTTCTTTTGCTTAACTGTTAGCACAGTTTTAGGGTGCTGTGACTCTTTCACCACACATTAGGTAGAAAACTGTATTTCTGCTTTTTTATATTACACATAAATAAAAATTGATGTTTTTCAGGCAAAAAATAAAATAAAATAAAATAGAAATGGGACTATATACTTTACATTTTTCTGAAAGGTTTCTACATTCACAGAAAAGGCTACTATATATACACCAAATAAATTATGCTGCATTAAAATCTGCATACACATCCACATTAAGGAGCAATAGACCTTTTCCTAACAATTCCTTGATTATTTCAGATATTTTATTTTTCAAGCAAGAAGACCACAGCTATTCTTATTTTCCCCCTTTCTGTAATGTCTTTTTTATTAACCTGCTTTTGAGAATTTGTCTTTATTTTTGTTTTTGTCCATTTGTTTATTGTAGGCTTTGGTGAATTTTTTGTTTTGTTTCCTGTTTGTAATTCATAGAAACTCTTGGAGTTGTGAGTTTATAGTTTTGCCTCATATTTGGCACATTTTCTACCGTAACTTTTACCATTTTTTTGTCCCTTCCCTGCCCATTTTTCTTCAGATGCACATATTACATAGGTTTCGTGACTTGATATTGGCCTACATTTTGATAAAATTCATTTCAATTTTGTTATTTAATTCTTGAAGCTCCATGGAGATATAACTGTCATACAAAAGTACACATATACTCAATTATAAATAATTGAGAAAGTTTTAACATATGACCCATTAAATTTCAAGCACACTAAGATCCAAAATATTTACTCATGCCCTTTCCAACTTTCCCTACAACGTTCTGTCATACTTCCCTCTCCATTGCCAGGCAAACACTGATCTGCTTTATGTGACTGTAAATTACTTTTCATTTTCTAGAATTATGCATAGATGGTGATTGTTTCTCTCTCACTCACTCACACATACACACACATATCACAGTATGAACTTTTTTGCAATTTGGCTTCTTTCAATCAGAAAAATTATTTTAGAATCAGCAGTGTTGTAATATGCATCCTTAATTAATCACTATTTATTGCTAACACGTATTCTTTTGTATAACCATACAATGGCTCATTTATTCATTCATCTGTTGCTGGAAATTTGAAAGTTTTGGTTATTACAAATAAAGTTCTTATGAGCATTCATGTACACATTTTGTGTGGATTTGTGCTTTGATTTGGCTTGGCTAAATTTCCAAGAATGGAATGGCCAAGTTATATGGTAGGTATATATTTAACTTTTTTAAAGAGTTTAGAAATTGTTTTCCAAAGTGATTGTACCATTTTGCATTTTCATCAGTGTTATATGACTTTTCCAGTTCCCTCACTTCCTAGCCCACACTTAGTATGGAGAGTCTTTTTAATTTTAACTATTCTAACATGTATGTGGTGGTATCAAATTTTAGTTTTTTAGTTGTATTTCCATAGTGATCAGAGATGTTGAATATATTTTTATATGCTTATTTCCAATCCATGTATCTTCTTTAGTGAAGTATCTGCTTTAATCTTCAGTTTGCTCTTGTTTGGTTATTTGTATTTTTATTACTGAGAATCTATCTCTATAAATAAAATATAAATATGTGTATATAGACATATATGCATTGTATTTGTATACATGTATATACACATATATGTATATATATATGAGGGGGAACTTCAAAAAAACCACAATTATAATTGTGTATTTATTCTTACATGTTTAAATTTCAGTCACCATCAAAGTAGTCTCCTTTTGATGCAATACACCTATTGAGACACTTTTTCCACTGTTCAAAACAGCATTTGAACTCATTAATTTTGATGCCTTTTAGCGTTTCTACCTATTTTCGTTTCACCTCTTCCACATAAGCAGAACATTTCTCCTTGAGGACTTTTTCCATCTGGGGAAACATAAAAAGTCATTTAAAGCAAGATTAAGTAAATAGGGAGGGTCATGCCTTTTTTGGTCAAAAACTGCTGAACACTCAGTGCAATGTGAGCAGATGTGCTCGTAAATCACCCATCATAAAATGGGCAAATGCACTGAAAGAATCTAAAAAAAAAATTAACTGAAGCTGAAGGCTTCTCACAACAATGCTAGCTGGTACACTGATGCTGTCTTCGTAGAATAATCACTTAGTGGTGAAAGCCTGTATTACAAGGGGCATGCCCTCCAAAAGAAGGGAATTCCTGTTTCTTTGGGTCTCTCTCTCTCTCTCCATATATATATAAAAGGTGGTATATATATATATATATATGGTATATATATATATATATATACCACCTTTTATCATGAAATAGTTTTGAATTTTATGAATGTTTTGTCAAAATGATTCCATAGTTTGTCAATTTTTAGTTTGTTCACATGATGAATTATATTGTCTGTCCTTTAAAAGTTAGGTGAATCTTATATTCCTGAATCAAACCCCATTTGTTCAAATTTTTAACATATTGTTGGATTTTACTTACTAAAATAGTGCTTTAAATTTTTACATCTTCTTCATGAATGACATTGGTTTATACTTTTTCTTTCTTATGTCATTTTCTGACTATGGTATCAGAGTGATGTTGGCACCATACACATTTGGAAAATAAATTAAAATTAATTATCTGATAGAGTTTATATGTAATTGGTATTATTTTTTTCTTGATAGTTTGGTTCAATTTACCAGTGGCCTGTATGAAATGAAAGTTTTCTCTAGGATAACATTTTTACTTGTAAAATTAATTTCTTTAATACATATATGACTCTTCAGGGTATTTATTTCTTCTTGAGTAAACTTTTTTAGTTTGTTCATTTCAAGAAATTAGTTCATTTCATCTAAGTTGTTGAAATTTTTGGCATAGGGTTGTTCACAATATTTATTAATTATCATTTTGATATCTATAGGCTCTGTGATGAAGGCTTTTGCTTCATTTACATATGGATAATTCATAACTTTTTTCTCAAACTTTCAGCCTAAAGACTTATCAGTTGGTGGCTCAACCTGTAATCCCAGCACTTTTAGAGGCAGAAGTGAGTGGATTGCCTGAGCCCGTGGGTTCGAGACCAGCCTGGACAACTTGGTGAGACTTTGTCTCTATAATAAATCAAAAAACTTAGCCGGGTGTGGTAGCTTGCACCTGTAGTTCTGGCTACTTGGAAGGCTGAGGCAGAAGGAACCCCAGAGCCCAGCAGGTTGACACTGTGGTGGCCGTGAGTGTCCCACTGCACTCCAGCCTGAGCGACAGAGTAAGACTCCAACTCTCCAATTCAAAAAGAAAATACTTATCGGTTCATTGATCTTCTCAAAAGAAGTAGCTTTTTGTTTCAGTGATTAACACCGTTGTTCTTCTGTTTTTTGTTTCATTGATTCCTGCTCTGATCTGTAATAATTTTTTCGTTCTACTTATTTTAGCTCAAATTTTTTATTACAAATTGGTTCTGAGGTCATTGATTTGCGATGCTTCTTGTTTTTAATATGTAGGTAATGTTTCTTGTGTACAACATAATTGGGTCCTTTTAAATTTGTTTAAATTGACAGATAACATTAAATGTTTTTATCTTGCACAACATAATGTTTTGAAATATAGATACATATATACACATATACTGAAATATGTACTATGTATAATACGTATAGTGGAATGATTCAATCTAGCTAATTAAGAAATACACCATCTTGCATATCTATCTTTTGTTGTGGCCAGGACACATAAAATCTACTCTCTTTGCATTTAAAAATTGCAATATATCATTACTGACTATAATCATCTCTCTGTATAATAGTTCTCTTGAGAGTTACTCCACTTATCTAACTGGAATAATGTACACTTTGGCCAATATCTTCCCCATCATTCTCTTTTTGCTAACCACTTCACCCTCTAATAAACACCACTACATGCTCTAAGATTACATATAAGTGATACTATGAAGTATTTCTGTGCCTATGCATTTCACTCAGTGTTCTCAAGAAAGGCATTAACATGGCTGATGTGAAGCAGTTAGAGTCTTTCTCCTAGGGAGTAAGACAAGATAGAGTGAGTTTACTTAGCATCCAGAGTGGAACAGAACCAGCAGCATACCCAACAACTCATCAAAGACACGATGATAACAATAGATTGCAAAGAAGAGAAATATCAATTGACCTGGGCTGGAACTAGCCAGACTCTTTTCTGAACCACTACAGACCATGGCAGCCTCCAGACACTGTGGGGAAGATGAGTCAGAAGAATTTATGAGTCTTGTGCTCCTGCTGTTGACTTGAAGGGCCCCTTGAGCCTTTTGGGCTCCAGTCCCTCAGAGAAAATGGCCTTACCCACCCCCACACTCTGCTGAAACTGTCAAGGGAAGGTGCAAGAAAAATAAAAGGCCTGAGTAGCTCGAACTGCCATATCCCAGGAACTCAACACTTGATGACTGTCTTTTAGCTGATGTGGGAGGGAACTTACCCTAAGTGGAAACTTCACTGTGACAGACAGTCCCTGACTGGGGTGGACTTCTGTGAGAACACCTGAGGTCCTGGGCCTGACTGCACTTTGGTATTCAAAATTCAGACTGCCTGAGGCTAAGGCAGGAGCTAGGTGGGACTTGTTGCCATAGCAACCTCTTATTCTTCATGTAAACACCTCTGTTCCTGCCCTGCACAACAGTGTTACCCCAGGGGATGGGGACTCCTTCCTAATCCCCACTGGGGTAGACAGGAATGAACACAGTAAGGTGCTCCAGCTACTGTCCCCCCACACTCTACTGTATTGTCCTTGAAGGCTCAAAACAGACAGAAAACTTGGGTAATCCCCAGAACCCCACCTTCTACTTAGTTGTCTGAGTACTTCTTTGGAGCAAAACTCACCAAGGAGTAACTCCACAGCCACCATTGCAGCTGGCTTTCTCCCACAAGTGCAAACTTCTGGCCAGAGGTCAACAGCAGAGTCCATCACATCTGATATAATACCTCAGCTTTGGAAAAGGCCTAATCCCAGACTCCAGCTAATACCACTTTCTAAGCCATTCTGGCCACTCAGGGCACTGTAAGCCAGTGCAAGTACCCAATACAATCCTGCCACAGGTAGAAATTGGGAAACTCACCACAACAAGATTATATATAATCAAGAGAGAGCTACAGTAGCTGTCTCCTACTTCAGCCCCCTGCCAAACTCAAATAAGATGAAATAGTCTACACATATGAGAAAGAAACAAAAGTAATTCTGAAAATATGAAAAAGACAGAGTTCTCCAACACCACCTTAAAATATCACAATAACTCTTCAACAATGAACCCTATGCAAAATGAAACTTTTGAAATTCCAAGTATAGAACTCAAAAGGTTGATTGCAAAATTGCTCCATGAGCTTCAGGAGAAAGTCAAAAACCCACATAAAGAAAATTTGAAAACCAGGACATGAATAAAAAATTATCCAAAGGAATAGATACCTAAACAACAACAACAAAACCCAAGCTGAACTTCTAGAAATGAAATAATCATTTAGGGAAGTGCAAAATGCAGTGGAGAGTGTTAAAAGAAGACTAGAACAAGCAGAAAAAGGATCACAGAACTTGAAGCAAAGGTTTTTGAATTAGCCCAATCAGGCAACAATAAACAAAAGAATCAAGAGAATGGAACGAAATCTTCAAGAAATGTGGGATTATGTAAGATCCAAGAATCATAGGTGTTCCTCAGAAAGAAGAGAAAGTAACAGGTTTGAAAATCCTATTGAAGAAATAATGAAAGAAAACATTCCTGGCCTTGCCAGAGATTTAAACCTCCAGATACAAGAAGCTCAAAGAACCTCCAGAAGATTCACTGCAGAAAGTTTGTCCTCAAGGCAACAATCATTCAGTTATGCAAAGTTAGCATGAAGAAAAGAATATTAAGAGCAGTGAGACAAAAGCATCAAATAACTTACAAAGATAAACCTATCAGAGTAACAACAGACTACAGCCCAGAAGTGATTGAGGCCCCATCTTCAATATCCTCAAGTAAAATTAACAGTCACCCAAGAATTTTGTATTCTGCAAAACTAAGTTTCATAAATGAAGGAGAAATAAAGTCTTTCTTAGACAAGCAAAATTTTGTCCTTCCTTATGGCTGTATAATACTCCATCGTGTATATAGACATTTTGTTTATACAATCTACTTTCGATGGGCAGCATGGTTGGCTCCATGTTTTTGCTATTGTGAATAATGCTGTGATAAACATACATGTAGGAATCTTTTTCATAGAAAGATTTGAGTTCCTCTGGGTATATTCCCAGAAGGGAAATTGCTGGGTCATATGGAAGGTAGATTTTTAGATCTTTTGGGAATTGCCACACTGTTTTCCACAGAGGTTGAACTAATTTACATTCCCACCAACACTGTAGATTAGTGTAGGTTGTTTTGATTATTGTAGTCTTACAATAAAGTTTAAACTCTGGAATTGTGATGCCTCCAGCTTTGTTTCTTTTGCTGAGGATTGTTTTGGTCACTCATGGTCATTTATGTTTCCATATGAATTTCTGTATTGTTGTTTTCAGGTCTGAGAAGAATGATATTGGTAATTTAATGGGTATTGCATTGAATCTGTAGATTGCCTTGGGTACAACGGACATCTTAACAATATTGATTCTTCCAATGCATGAGCATGAAATATTTTTTCATTTGTTTATGTCTTTGACTTCTTTGTACCAATACAAAGATTTATTTGAGCAGTGTTTTGTAGTTTTTTTTTATAAAGGTCTTTCATTTCTCTGGTTAGGAAGATACCAAGGTATTTCTTTCTTTTTTTTTTTTCTTCTCTTTTTTCTTTTTGCAGCTATTTTAAATAGGATTGTGCTTTTTATTTGGTTCTCTGCCTATTTGTTGTTGGTGTTAAAAATGTGACTGTCTTTTGCACATTTATTTTGTACCCTGAGACTTTGCCAAAGTGCTTTATCAGTGCAAGGAGGTTTTTGACAGATTCTCTTGGGTTTTCAATGTATAGGATCATACTGTCAGCAAAGAGGAGTAACTTAAGTTCCTCTTTTTTTATTTGGATACTGCTGATTTCCTTATTTTGTCTGATTTCTCTACCTAGCACTCCCAACACTATGTTCAACAGGAGGAGTGAGAGTGGAAAGTCTTTTCTTGTTCCAGTTTTCAGGGGAAATGTTTCCAATTTCTGACCATTTAGCAATATGTTGACTGTGGGTGTATCATAGATGGCTCTTACTTTTTTGAGGTATGTTCCCTCTTTGCCTAGATGTTTGAGAGTTTTTGTCAAGGAGGTTGCTAAATTTTTTTAAAAGCTTTTTCTTCATCTCATGATATAATCATGTCTTTACATCTGTTGATGTATTGACTTACATTATAGTCTTGTGGATATTGAATCAGTCATGCAACCCAGGGATGAAAACTACTTGGTCATGATGGATATATTTTCAGATGTGTTGTTGGATCCAATTTGCTAGAATCTTGAGAATTTTTACATCTATGTTCATCAGGGATATTGGCCTGTAGTTCCTTTTCTTTTTGGGAGTCTTTACCCATTTTGGGTATCAGTGTGATGTTAGCCTCATAAAATGATTTTGTGAGAGTTCCCTTTCTTGATTGCCTGGAATACTTTCAATAGGATTGGTGTCAGCTCCTCCTTGTATGTTTTGTAGAATTCTGGGCTGGAAAACCATTTGGTCCAGGGTTTTTTTGTTTGTTTGTTTGTTTGTTTTTTGTGGGTACTTTTCTCATAAGAAAGTCAATTTCTTGGGTTATTATTGGTATATTTTGTGTCTCAATTTCTTCTTGTTTCAACCTCGGGAGGCTGTGTGATATCAGAAAGTCTTCCAGCTCATTTAGGTTTTTGAGTTTTTTTCCATACAGGGGTCAGTTGTGATTTGATGTTTTGCATTTCTAATTGTGTTTATTTCAACTTTTTCTCTTTTTCTGAGCCAGTCTGGCTAGGAGTCCATCAATCTTGTTTATCCTTTCAAAGAACCAGCTTTTGGTTTTGTCAATTTTTTCTATGATAATTTTATCTTCTCTATTGGTTTAAATTTGGGCTTTTACTTGGGTAATATGAATTTCTGCTGAATTGGGGGCTTTGGTCTTTTTTCTTTTCCAGTTTCCATAGGAGATTTGTTAGGCTGTTAATTTGTAATCTTTTTTTCTTGATGAGTGTGTATAGAGGTATAAATTCCCCCCTTAGTACTGATTTCATGGCATACCAGAAGTTTTGGTAAAATTTTTCTTTGTTTTCATTTTTTTCCAAGAATTTTTAAATTTCTGTTTTGTTTTCTCTGTTGACCCAGGAGTTTTTCAGCATCATGCTGTTTAGTGTTCATGTTTTTGTGTGTTTTGGGGTAATCTTGATGGTGGTGCTATTTATTTTTATTTCTTTGTGGTCTGAGAAGATGCTTGGTAGTATTCCAATCTTACAAAATTTGTTTATGCTTGGTTTATGGGCCAGGATGTGGTCAGTTGTGAAGTTTGTTCCATGTAGTGATGAGTAGAATATATAGTCTGTGGTTGTTGGGTGGAGTGTTCTGTAGGTATCTATTAAGTCCATTTGGTCAAACAACAAGTTGAGGTTTCAGATTTCCTTTTTTTCCCTCAATGATCTATCTATGGTTGTTAGTGTGGTATTTAAGTCTCCAGCTATGATAATGTTAGGGCTAATGGCCTTTTTAAATTTACTTAGCACTTGCTTTATAAATCCAGGAGCTCCTGTGTTGGGTGCATATATGTTTAGGATGGATATTTCTTGTTGATGGATTGAGCCTTTTATTATTATGTAATGTTCTTCTATATCTTTTTAAAGTTTTGATAGCTTGAACTGTTGTTTTGTCTGATATTAAAACCACAACGCCTGCCTCTTTTTGTTTTCCATTTGCCTGAAAGTTTATTCTCCATCCTCTAACTTTAAGTCTGTGGGTGTCCTTTGTCATAAGGTGTGTTTCCCAGAAGCAGCATATTGTTGGGTCATGCTCTTTTATCCAGTTTGCCATTCTATATCTTTTCAGTGGTGCATTCAGTCCATTCATATTCAGACTGATTATTGAAATGTGAGTTTGTTCTTGTCATAAGGCTCTTATAAGTCTGTTTTGTTTTCTTTTAACTTTTGCATTAATATATGTGTATGCTTTCATTTTCGTGGGTGTCCTGTATGTTTTGTTGGTTTTATGTTTGTGATCCTGTGGACTGCATGACTTCTCTTTTGTTTCCTTCTTTTTCTGTGCACAGCACCTTTTTAAGCATCTTCTTTAGAGCAGGTCTGGAAGCAGCATACTCTCTCAGAAATTGGATGTCTGGGAAGGATTTTAGTTCCCCATTGTTGATGAAGCTTAGCTTGGATGTCAAGGACATTTTTGGTTGAAATTGCTTATCTTTGAGAACATTAAGATTGGAATCCAATCCATTCTGGCCTGCAGTGTTTCTGCAGAAAAGTCTGGAGTGATTCTGATTGGCTTTCCTTGGTAGATAGTCTGACCATTATCCCTTGTTGCCTTTAGGAGTTTTTCTTTCATGCCTACTTTGTGTAGGTGAATTACTATGTGTTCGGGGGCTGGTCTTCTCATAAGATATCTTGCAGGGGCTCTTTAAATTTCTTGTGCTTGTATAGTCATCCCTCTTGCAAGATGAGGAAAATTTTCTTGAATAACCTCATAAAATGTTTGTTCCAAGGTATTTTCCATTTCTCTTTCTATTTCAAGGATACCAATCAGGCATAGCTTTGATTTCTTTATAAAATCACACATCTCTTAGAGAGTTTCTTCTTTCTTCTTTTCTTTCTACATTTTTAATAGATTCAGTTAATTCCATATTTTGGCTTCCAGCTCTGCGATTCTTCCTTCTGCTTGATCCATTCTGCTTCCTATGCTTTTCAGTTTTTTATTTATTTCTTGAATGGAGTTCTTTATTTTCATTATTTCTGAATATGCTTTCTTGAGTCTGTCCAACTCCATTGCAATTTCATTTAATTTTAGCCCTTGCATTTCTTTATTTTTACTAATTGTATCCATCTATCCTCTGATTCTTTTCTGGGTACAGTCATTCTTGGAGATAGTCATTGTTTGTACTCCAGTGACTGTTTTTTCAGACACTGTCTCTTTGTTGGGTTTCTCAAGGTTACCAGTGATTTTTCATTGATTTTTCTCATTTGTGGTGGTTCTATTATCTTTCTCTTTAATTCTGTTGCTCAGTGGGAATTGGAGTAGCAATCAGATCTGATGTTTGCTCTACCTTCCGTCCTTTCCTGAGCTAGGCCTCTGGGTTTCTTCAATTATGAAATAGGGCTGGGTGTGGGATGTTGTACTACTGCATCACAATTTTAAGTACTTACTGAGTAACGTGGGAGGGACTGCAAGGATTTAGAACCTACTGACAGGTCATAATGCTTGTTATCTTATTAATGGGCCACCTGAGACTCACTCCCCATTTCCACACAGTATGACCTCACAATGGGTATGCTTGTGTATCCTTGATCTAAGATAGAGTATGAGAGAGAAAAGAGAAGAAGAAGAGAAAAAAGAGGAGAAAAGTAAAAAAGAAAGAATAAAGAAAGATAAAAGAAGGGAGAAAGAAAAGAGAAAAGCGAGAAACATATAAACAAACAAGACAAAAAAACAGAGGGGAAAAAGGACACAACCCACTGGTAGAGATTTCTCAACTTTTATATATTTCTTTGGGGATAGCTTCCTCTTGCAGCAGGTTCTGTGACTGCAAGTCTGTTACTACAGATTCCCTCTTCAACGTTGAAACTTGAGATGTTAGAATCTTCACCTTCTGCTTCCTGCAATTGATAGCTAGTGCCCACCCACAGGGAGGTGAGAAAAATGACTTGACTCATTGTCTCCTGGACTCTCTGCCCCTCCCTTCCTCTCCCAGCATGATCACAGCTCCTCCCAACATCCAGTTCACAGTGAAGGAATGGATCCTCCAGCCTCTACTCTTCCCTCTTGATCTCTTTCTCTCATTGCTGGGAGTGCAGCTAGTCATTCACCAGCCTCCTTCTCTGGTCAGATCCTCTGTATGTTTCTATTGCTCAGCAGTTGACTCAGGGCAGGGGATGGATCATCTGGCTCTGCATCTGCTATTATCCACCAGGGTGGGTACACTGGGGACAATCCTCTCTGGGTTCAAGGAGAGTAGCCCCAAAGCAATGCAGAGATGTAGGTCTTTTGTTCCACAGAGGATACCCTGGAGCACTTCTCTGCCCAGGCTTTAGACTCTTTTCCTCTTTAGACTACTGTCCTTGCCATACATGGGATCAAGAATGACAGCTCCCTCCCCAGTAAGTACCACAGTCTCTGCATCCTGATGGCAGGACCTTGCAGTCTAACTTGATGCTGGAGGCAGTGGCAGAGCGTCCAGGTGCCAGGTGACAGCTGGCTGCTTGCTGCTTCTTCTCCAGAAGGACCTACCTTGTTTTGAAAAAATGGCACTCGGCTCTGCCTTGTGAAGGGCACCAGAGTCCAAGCTTATTTTGTGTACCTTAACAGGTCATATTATTTTGTTCCACTAAATACCTTGTCATTTTTTTGGTTGAAATCTGGACATTTAAATATTAAAATGTTGTAACTCTGAAAATTACATTCTCCCCCTTTCCTCCTGGGTCTTTCAGTTTTGGATTGTTTGAAGGCTTTAGTAATTCATTTGTTTAGTGAATTTTCCAAGTTACTTTAGCAAAAACTATTTTTTGCATGGTAATTAGAGTCTTTGTTCTTTTATCTTGTGTTCTGCTAGTGTTTTGACAAAGATTTCCTTTAATGTCAGGAGCTAAGAAATATATACAAACAAACAAAACAACATGATCTGTCTTTACAGAGTCTGTACTGGATATTTTTTTGAAGTCCTAGTCAGGCTGTGCACCATTCTGCTTTAGCCTATATTCCTGTTTGTACTAAGTTTAGAGAGTCATCAAAGGTGAATAGGTCGTGTGTTTTCAGGTCTTTTTTTTTTTACCATGCATTCTGACCTAGATGTGTGGGTGGCCTAATAAATTCCTCAGTCGAGCTTGGTGGCTCAGCCTGTAATCCCGCGCCTTTGGGAGGCTGAGGTGAGTGGATTGACTGAGCCTGCGGGTTCAAGACCTGCCTGGGCAGTGAGACCTCATCTCTACAATAAATCAAAAAATCAGCTGGGCATGGTAGTGCATGCCTGTAATTCCAGTTACTTGGAAAGCTGAGGCGGAAGGTTTGCCGGAGCCCAGCAGGTGGAGGCTGTGGTGGCTGGGAGTGGCCACTGCACTCCAGTCTGGGTGACTGAGTGAGACTCCAACTCAAAAAAAAAATTCCTCAGCATATGCAAGCATTTTATAAGATCTTAATTTTCCAAAGAAACTCTCTTCATCTCTTCCACCCTCTACTTTAGGCTGTCTATTGTTTTTCTTAATTGTAATCTTTCATTCCAGGAATCTATAGGGTTTACTTCACCTTACAATATTTTTGAATAATTTACACAATTTTTTTTCCTGAGTGAATTCTGAACTAGATGAATCAGAGACAATTTTTTGTCAGTCCTTCAGGTAGACCCCAGGCAGATTAAAATAGAGAAACACAATAATATATTAAGAGATCTTCTCTGCTTCCTCCAGAACTAGGAATTAGGGTCCCACATTGAGTAAGCAGACTGCCATCTTTAAGACAGCCACCAAGCTTGGAAGTGAGTGAGAAAAAGGCAAGTAAAAATCTCACAAAATATTTCTATAATTTTCAAGTCATCTTTTCTTTAATTTGACATCCACTTAATGGCTATAACACTTTGTTTTTCAGAGTTCTGACTAAGTTTGTTTTGACAATTTCTGTTTGTATTTTGATGTTTCTGTGAAGGGACAAGAACTTAGAGCTGCCTATTCTACTATTTTGCTTTCTTCTTCAGCCAAATATTTACATATTACTTTCCAATATGCTGCTTAAAAAAAGTCATATCACTCCTACTTGGCCAGACTGCATTCTGTTCTTTTATTCTGTTATTTTGCTTAACATTTATTTAACTCTAAGTGAATGTATGCATTTCCCAACTATTTTCAGATATTTAACTTTTTTGCTAATCATTTCTTGTCTTTTACTCAATTTTTAACTATCTTTTTAAACTTAATTTAACTATCTTTTCCATACTTTGTATTTGAAAGAGCTCTAAGCATTTGAAAGAATACTTGCTTTGATGATTTTCACACTTTGATAATATTATATGCTTCAAATACATTTCCCAAGCTTGACTTCTAAATAGTGTGAAAGTTTGACACAAGAAGCAGGGAAAGCATATGTTAAAATCCACAAACTTTCCAGTGGTCCTGGCACAAATCTGCTTTGCCTCAGGACCTACAGATGGTAGGAATGAGAGGTACCAAGAGCAGGATAGCAACATCAAACAGAAAACATGCTTTGGGAGTGGAAGATAAGCAAGAGCAAAGTAAGCAACAAAACATGAAAGCTATGTGACAGAGATAAGTTTTTCACTGTAGTATAGCCAGGCCACTAGAAACCTCCCTTCTGCCTTTAAACTCTGAAACAGTCTAGCACAGTTCTTTCACCTCTAAACCAAATAGTAATAGGCAACTGTTCTTGGATTAATAAAGTGATAAGATTTATTCTTATCTGTTTTCTTTGCATATTTGCACTTTCCCTTTTGCTTATTGCCTATTTCTACACTTGGCTCTCTTTCGTATCAGAAGAGTTTATTTTTCTGGTTATATCTGCCATAGGTGCTGCAAATACATCCATACTCTTTATTTTTTGCTAGCTTCTGACATTTGCAAACGCATGAACAGAAGAGTTAGACTATGAAGATAAAAGCAAGTGGATGACTAAAGCTCTGTGAGTGTGTGTGTGTATAGTTGGGGAATTTCTCAACCTTGGAACTATTGATAGTTTGAGACAGATAATGATTTGTTTAGGGGGCATTATCTGTGCATTGAGGGATGTTTAGCAGCATCCCTGGCCTCTACCTACTCCATGCCAGTAGTTTATTCCCTCCATTTGTAACAACAAAAATAGTCAGACATTGTTAAATGTTTCTTAGGAGACAAACTTTTCTTGATTGAGATCCTCTGGAATAAAAGAGTACATATTTCATGTACAAAACAATCACATTATAAAATCAGATTGATAATTAAGAGACAAACTCGGTGTTAGTATTTAAGAGAAGTGTCAAATGTAGAATTCAATGAAACAGGACTTCACAAACACTTTTTTACAAGATAAAAATAAAAGCGAATCTGTACAATTTAGTGCAATTTGGGGTAGTTTCCTTTGTCTCTCTGGGTCTCATTGTTTCCATATGTAAAATAAAATAGCTGTAAATGATAATAAGTAACATCCTATTCTGCTATCACAATTTTGTGATTCTATGAATATGGAGCATTAGTAAATTTGTAGCTGCCTGCTGTGCCTTTGTGATGCACATTTTTTAATCCTATGCTGATTTCCAGTGATCTACTGTGGCTCCTAAAATGAAAAGAAAAGAAGCCTGGGACTGGTTAATTACAGTTACCCACATTCATGTTATTTTTTTCAAACAAGCAGATTCTGAAGGAGAGGAAAATCCCACCAGAGAGTGTAAGACTGACAATTTTACCCTACATTAGGCTAAGGAGAGTGGGTAGTCTGGCAGCCCTGACCATCTAGGGAATAATTTCTTGGCAAGATCTCAAGGTTAGCAAAGGAGTCCAGTGCTGCCCCAAGATTTAAGCATACTCACTTCTCTGTTGACAAAAATGCCCCTTTAGGTTCACAGATGTCACTATATTGAGGCAATGGAAGATACAACTGGTCTTACCTTCTGCATAAAGCTTCCCCCGACACATCCCAGAGACACAAACAGGGCAAAGAAGGAAAGGATCCCCCATCTCAGAGCCTCTGATGGACAGATGTCACTGCTTTCAAGCACTACCACAGAATTCAGAGTCCTAGACACAAGTCCTGTACATACCTCTGGTGCATCCTAGAGAGCTGGTCCTTGGGAGACTTCCCCAGAACTAGCTCAGCCCAAAGAGTGGGCTTCTTAAAATACATGAAAAGAGGAAATGGAAAAAGTACAGTTTGATGATGAACTAGGGGAACCTAATTGGGACCCCCACAATTCCACTAAGATTGTGGACATGCAACGCAGTGGAGGTTGAAGCTCCATGAACCTCAAAGAGACCTTCAATTGTGCAGGGTGGGTGGCTTTAATGTCTCAATTTATTAAGAAGAGGGAATATTCTTGAGTACCCACCTCAACATGAGCCTTACCTAGCTTTCCCTGTATCAATTACATTGGGAAACTGAGTTTCCCTTTAAAACTAGTACGTCAGCCTGCAGGGTCTCCTTGCTTCTTCACTTGAGAGGTGGGGTGAGTCTTTTGAAGTCTGATTGGAGAATAATCAGACTCTATCTAGGAAGGTGATCATCAAGAATGGAAATTACAAAATGAAAATAATGCAGTTAACTTTTCACTAAGTAATTCCTCTTGCAGACATTTATCCCACAGATAGACTATGCCACCTTGTAGACCCAAGATATTCATGGCAACAATATCAGAAAATTCAAGCAATGCAAATCAACAGAAGTATTGTTAAATAAATTTAACATATTCCTACAATAAAACACTATGCCACTGTAACTGTCAAAACAAACAAGATATATTTACAAGAAATGACATATAGAATGTCAAAGATATCTCAAACCAGGCAAAGTAGGGACCAACGGGAGGCCCAAACTTTACCTGTATGATGACCACTAGTATACCTAATCCTGAATTGCACCCCATCTTTAAAATTCAAATAATAAAATAAAAAATAAATAAAAATTTAATTTAATTTTAAAAAGAATGTCACAGATATAGCAAATAAAAATAATAAATTGCAGAAAAAGCCAGAGGGGAAAAAGATAGCTATGTGAGCTGATTGACATGTTAATTTGTTTCACTATAGTAAACATTTTACACCATATATGTGTATATATGTATCATAGCATTACATTTGTATACCTTAAATATATACAATAAAGTGTATTTAATTTTTTTAAAAAGTATAAAGTAATTCTCACTATAAAGAGTAAATTCACATACATATGTATACACTATTATAATATGCAAAAGAAATTGGGGCAGGTATGGGCAATACCTCAAGGGTTCTTCTTGATACTGCATACATTAAATGTGCCTCTGACACAGTTCACTCACTCTTGATCCAATATAGATTCCAGGATAGTGTTTTTCCAATCACTTTTCAAATATGTATAAGAATATTTTGCTATTCTTTTAATAAGAAATAGTAAATATTTGCTAATAGAACTCTTTCTGTTTAATTTTGCCCATTAGGATAAAATCCAGGACAAAATCATCATTTATTTACTCACTCAGTCATTTAATGAGTCCTGATATGTGCCAAAGTTGCACACTACTCTTTTAAACCCTGTTTTCACACAGAAACTGACTGCATCATCTGGGCACATTGCGTAAAATGGTATACAAGATCTTATACCATCTGACTGTATGTTCAACTCCTTTCTCACTGACATATTTTCTAAAGTTATGTTGGATTTCTTCTCCTTTCTCAAACACAACAGGCATGACAACTCTAGTCTTCATAATATAATACCTTTGATCTAATATTACATTCTTAATGATGCCTTTCCCTGACTACCTTATTAAATTTATTTTCACATCCATGAATAAATACATACATATGCTGCTGAAAAATCTCTATATATCTCTATACCTGCCTTGTTTTAATTTTTTGACCCAGCACTAATGATCTTCTAACATATTATTTAATTTATTTTATTATTGTCTCTCCCTGCAATTAATGTAAGCTTCATATTTGTTGAGTTGGAGGAAATGATTGACTATTAAAACCACCCCTAATGAAAATCTCATAACTGTTCCTTCCTCTTCTTAATTAATCTTATGGCACACGTAATGAGCTTTGACATGTGACTTTAGAAACACTGTCCTGGAATCTATGTCAGACCAAGAGAGTGAGTGAACTGTGTCATAGGCATATTTAATGTGTACAGTATCAAGAATTACCTGATAGAGGTTATTGCCCATATCTGCCTCAACCTTGAGGCTGCACATTTAATAATTGTCTTGTCTGTAGCATCTGCTGCTGTTAATACTACTAATTCTGTGTTATTGTTATTAGTATTATTTTTTTCCTGCTATCTTTCACCTTTCCAAAATCCCTCTGGGATTCAAGTACATTAGGTGGGCCAGACATTTTAGCAAAAGTAACCACTCCCAATTTTCGAGAAGATAGTTAAATATTTGGCACAGGCAGACATTTTATGTTCTTGGCCATTGTAGTGGGTGGTAGTTTTAAAAGTAGTAGTAGTGATAGTAATAGTAACTGTGGTAGTAGTAATATTACTACTAGTATTATTTCATGTTTTCTTTTATTGTGGCAAAATGTATATGACATAAAATTTACCATTTTAGTGATTTCTAGGTGTGCAGGTCAGTGGCATCAAATACATTCAAAATATGAATCACCATTACTCTTCTTCAGAATATTTTCATATTTCCAAATTGAAATTCTGTATCCATTAAACAGTAATTCTCCAATCATCTCTCTACCTAGCCCTGGCAATAATTATTTTATATTCTGTCCCTGTGAATTTGACAACTCTAGGTAATTCATGTAAGAAGAATTATACAATATTTGTCCTTTTGTTTCTGGCTTGTATCATTTAACATACATTCTCATTGTTCATCCATGTTGTAGCATATGTCAGAATTTCTTTTTTTAAATGCCAAATAATATCTTATTGTACATATGTAATATGTTTGTTTTATCCATACATCTGTTGATGGACAGTTGAGTTGCTTCTATTTTTTAACTATTGTGAATAATATTGCTGTGAATATGATGGTACAAATATCATGTCAAGAATCTGCTTGCAATTCTTTTGGGCATATAGTCAGAAATAACATTTCTGTATCATATTGAAATAATATTTTGAATCTTTTGAGAAACTGCTATGATGTATTTCACAATGCTTACACAATTTTACAATCTAATCAACAGTGACAAAGGATTTCAATTTCTCAACATTCTTACCAACACTTTATTTTAGATAGGAAATACCTTAATGAGTGTGAAGTGGTATCTCAATGTGGCTTTAATTTTAATGGGTGTAGCAGTATTCTATTGTGGTTTTAATTTTTATTTTCCTAAAGATTACTGATATTGAGCATGTTTTCATGTGCTTGTTGGTTATTTGCATATTTTCTTTGAATTAATGTCAATTCTAGCATTTTATTCATTTTAATAGGATTTTGTTGTTGCTAAATTGTAGTTCTTTCTCCAAGTTTTATTTTGTTTTGTTTCACTTTTATTCATTTATTTTTAATTGATACATTGTAATTATACATAAAAAGGGACCAAAATAAACCAGAATTATCTTTTGGAAGGTAGGCACTCCCACTAGGCAAGTGTTTTAGGAACCCATTGGCATCAGTGTAACAGTTAACATTGCTACAAAACACTGCTCAAAAAAAAATCAAAGATGGTATAAACAAATGGAAAACATCCTTTGTTCGTGGGTTAGAAGAAACATCTTGATGATGTCCATTATACCCAAGGCAATCTACAAATTTAATGCAATACCCACGAAATTACCAGCATCATTCTTCTCAGACCTGAAAATGACAGTACAGAAATTCATATGGAAAAAAAGAGCAAAAATAGCCAAAACAATCTTCAGTAAAATGAACAAAGAGGGAGGTATCACACTGCCAGAATGCAAACTCTACTATAAGGCTACAATAATGGAAACAGCCTGGTACTGGTATAAGAACAGATATATAGAACAATGGAACAGGATAGAGATTCCAGAAACAAAAACTCGATCTCTCAACCAACTCATCTTCGACAAAGCCATCAGTAACAACCACTGGGGAGAGGAGATCTTTTTAAGCAAATGGTGCTGAGAAAACTGGCTGACCACATACAGAAGAATGAAACAGGACCCCTACCTATCACCATATACAAAAATAAACTCTAATTGGATCAAAGACCTAAATGTAAAGCTTCAAACTATAAGAATCCTAGAGGAAAACGTGGAAACACTCTTATACACATTGTAGGCAACCAATTATTGATCAAATCCCCAAAAGTGAAAACCATAAAAGATAAAATAGACAAAGGGGACCTCATTAAACTGAAAAACTTTTGCATAGCAAAAGAAACCATCAATTGAGCAGGAAAACAACCCACAGAATGGGAAAAAATATTTGCTAACTGTGTATTTACAAAGGCCTAATGCAAGATCTACAAGGAACTCAAATGATCCAAAAGGAAAAAAACAAACAGCCCAATTTAAAAATGGGCAGAAGACAAGAATAGACACTTCTCAAAAGAAGACCTATGAGTAACCAACAGATACGTGAAAAAATGCTCAATCTCACTAGTCATTGGAGAAATGCAATTCAAAACCACATTGAGATATGACCTAACTCCATTAAGAATGGCTTTCATTAATAAATCAAAAAGCATCCAATGCAGGCATGGATGCAGAGAAAAGGGTATGCTTCTACATTATTGATGGAAGTGCAAACTACTCCAACCTCCATGGAAAACAGTGTGGTGATTGCTAAAGTAACTAGAAATTGACCTTCCATACAATCCAGCAGTCTACCTTCTGGAAATATACCCAGAGGAACATAAGTCATTCTAGAAAAAAGACACCTGCACACACACATTTATTACTGCACTATTCACAATAGCAAAAACATGGAACCAACACTACTGCCCATTGAAAGTAGACTGGATAAAGAAAATGTGGTAAATATACATGATGGAATATTATGCAATCATAAAGAAGGACAAAATCATTGACTTCACAGCAAATTGGATGGAGTTGGAGAGAAACATATTTAGTAATCTGTCACAGAAACAGAAAAATGAACACCATATGTTCTCCCTCATAAGTGGGACCTTAACAATGATCACAATAGCACAAGGTAGAGATCAACAGTTGTGGGACACTGCCAAGGAAAGGCAGGAGGGGAGGCATGTAACAACACAAAGAGTACCTGGTCCTATATCAGGGGAAGTGAAGACCAGTTGAAGGCCCAAACTTCACCTGCACGTAGATTGCTTATGTACCTAATCCTGACTTGTATCCCACATCTCTATAATAAAATAAAGAAAGAAAAAATCCTGGTAAAATTAAGTACACAGACAAACTCAGAATGCTCTATTACTAAATTTGGGGTGAGCAATCTACTCATAACTCTAGTATGAAGTCCAAAAGATGAATCTATCAAAAACTAAGTAACGACAATCAACCTGTTGAATGATAGGTAATATATAAATATGTAAATTGAAACTACTAAGTGTCGAAACGTAAGGGGGGGAGGGAGTTAAAGTGTAGTCGTTTTTTTTTGCCTTTGTTTCTATTCTTGTGATTTAAGGTAAGTTCACATCTATTTAAAATAATGTGTTATATCTATAAAATGTTTTACATAAGTCTCATGATAATCACAAATAGATTCACTAAAAGTAAGAAGCAACAGATTGAGACATATTACCAGAGAAAATGAGTTAACCACACAGGAAGACAGTAAAACAAGGAAGAGAGCAGTCATAAAACAACCAGAAAACAAGTAACAAAATGACAATAGTAAGTCTTTACTTATCAGTAATACTCTGATTATAAGTGGCTTTAACTCTCCAATTAAAAGACATAGAATGACTGAATGGATAAAGAAACAAGAGCCAATTATATGCTGCCTTCAAAAAAAACCACTTCCCTTATAAAGACACACATAGACTCAAAGTGAAAAAGTGGTAAAATGCATTTCATGCAACTAGAAACCAAAAAAGGAACAAAAATAACTACAAGGTCTGAAAATTAAGTTTGTGAACTTGCCAATGTCCACTTACATTGGCAGCATTGTACAAAAAACTCAGTAAAGTTTCATAACTTTTGTAGATCAGTGTCTCACAGCTGTGCTTGTATCAATGTGTGGTGGTGTCTGGCTGAGTGTTGTTTGTTATTGTTGTTGAGTATTTTTGTGTGCTGTCATGAGAATGTTGAAGCTTGAATCAGAGCAATAAACAAACATTAAATTTCTTGTTAAACTTGGCAAGAGTGGAAGTGAAACCAGAGACACGTTAGTCTAAGTTTATGGGGATAATGCCATGAAGAAAATGACAGTGTACAAATGGATTAAATGTTTTTCTGAGGGGATAAAAAGTGTCACTGATGAAAAGAGGTCAGGATGGCCAGTAATGAGCAGAACTAAGAAAAACATTGCAAAATTTTGTTGAATTGTGTGTCAAAATCATCACCTGACTATGAGAAGTGTAGCAGACTAAATAAACATTGATACAGAAATAGAAAAATCTTAACTGAAAATCCGGGCAAGAGAAAGGTGTGTGCAAAATGGTCCCAAAGGAGCTCTTGCATCATAACAATGCACCAGCTCACACCACACTGCCCGTTAGGGAGTTTTTAGCCAGTAAACAAATAACTATATTGGAGCATCCTCCCTACTCACCTGATCTGGCCCCCAATGACTTTTTTTTAACTTAAAGAGAAAAGAAATATTGAAAGAAAGACATTTTGATGCCATTCAGGACACCAAGGGTAAAATGATGACAGCTCTGATGACGATTCCAGAAAAAGAGTTCCAAAATTGTTTTGATGGGTAGACTAGGCACTGGCATCAATACATGGCTTCCTAAGGGGAGTACTTCAAAGGTGACCATAGTGCTATTTAACAATGAGGTATGTAACACTTTTTCTTGGATGAGCTCGCAAACTTAATTGTCAGGTTTCATATATATTATATCAGATAAAATGGACTGCAAATCAAATGCTGTTAAAAAAGTCACTATATAATGATAAAGGGACCAATTCAGCAAGATAATATAACAATTATAAATATCTATGCACCCAATATTGGAGTATATAAGGCAAACATTAAAGGTATTTAAGTCAAACATTAAAAGATTTAAAAGAGGAGCTAGACTGCAATACCATAATAGTAGTGGTCTTTAACATTCCTCTCTCAGTAGTGGACAGATTATACAGGCAGAAGATCAACAAAAAAAGGCAATGGAGTTAAACTACACACTACATTTAATAGGCCTAAATGACATAGAACATTTCACCCAACTGCTGCAGAATGCATATTTTTTCCATCAGCACATGGAACATGATCCAGAATAGACCATATTTTGAACCATGAAAGAAATCTCAACACATTAAAAAAAAAAAAACATATCAAGTATCTTTGACCACAGTGGAATAAAACAATAACAAGAAAATCCTCAGAAAATTCACAAACACGTGGAAGTTAAACAACATGCTCCTGAATGACCAATGCACCAATGAAAAAATTAAAAAGAAAAATTTTAAATTTCTTGACAAAAATTAAAATAGATGTAGAACATATCAAACGTTATGAGATATGGCAGAAGTAAGACTAAGAGTATAGCTTATATCAATAAGCACCTACTGAAAAGAGATAAAAAGACTTCAAATAAACAACTTAATGATGCACCTTAAGAAAATAAAAATAAACCAACTCTAAGATCAGTAGAAGGAAAGAAATAATAAAGATCAGAGCAGAAATAAATAAAATTGATACTAGAAAAAACAATACAAAAAGTCAACAAAATGATTTTATAGGATAAAATTGACAAACTTTTAGACACTAAAAAAAGAGAGAAGACCTAAATAAATAAAATAAGAAATGAAAAAAGAGACAACTTATGCTTCAAAAATATAAACAATCATTAGAGACTATTATAAACAATTAGTTGCCAACAAATTGGAATATCTAGAAAGAATAGATAAATTCCTGGACACATACAACCTACTCAACTTTAATCATGAAAAAATAGAAAACCTCAACAAACCAATACTAGGCAATGAGTTTGAAGCTGTAATAAAAAGTTTTTCATTAAAAAAAGAAACCAGGACCTAATGGCTTTACTACTAAAGTCTACCAATCATTTAGAAAGTAGTAATATCAATCCTACTCAAACTCTTCAAGAAAATTGAAAAGGAGAATATACTTTCCAACATATTCTACAAGATCAGCATTACCTTGGCACCAAAACAAGTCAAGGACACAAGGTAAAAAGGAAAACTACAAGTCAATGTTCAATATCTAATGTTTATCCAATATCATGGATAAACAAAATTCTAGCAAATATATTTCAACAAAATATTAAAAATATAATTCAATATGAATAAGTAGGGTTCATCCCAGGGATGCAAGCATGGTTCAACATACACAGATCAATAAATGTGATACATCACATTAACAAAATTAAGAACCCAAACCACATGATTATTTTAATAGCTGCCAACAAGCATTTAACAAAATTTAACATACCCTTGTGATAAAATCTCTCACCAAAATTGGTGCAAAAGAAACAAACCTCAAAATAATAAAGGCTATATATGCCAAACCCATAGAAAACTATATTGATGGGAAAAATTGAAAGCTTTTCTTCTAAAAGCTGAAACAAGACAAAGATGCCCACTTTCACCAGTTTTATTCAACATAATAATGGAAGTCCTGGCCAAAGCAATCAGACAAGAAAAGGAGATAAAGGGCATCCAAATTTGAATGAAAGAAGCCATATTAGCCTTGATTTCAGATGACACAATCTCATACTTAGAAAAACTTAAAGACTCTACCAAGAAAAATCCTGTTGGTACTAATAAACGAATTCAGCAAAGTTGCAAGATACAAATCCAACATACAAAAATCAGTAACATATCTATACACCAGTAGCAAACTAGCTGAAAAGAGATAGCTACAAAAATATAAAATATCTACAAATCAATCTAATCAAAGCTATAACTACAAAAATATAAAATATCTACAAATCAATCTAATCAAAGCTGTAATAAAAAGCCTTACTATTACACACAATCTTTGCATGTGTATTATTTCTTATTGCTGTTTTAACAAATTACAACAAACAGAGGCTTAATGCAGCACAGATTTCTGGAGGTCAGAAGTCAAAAATGTGTCTCACAGGACTAAAATCGAGGTATCGGCAGTACTGCATTCTTTCTGGAGACTCTAGGGAAGAATCTATTTTTTGTCTTTTCTCGTTTCTAGAGGCAACCTACATTCCTTGGCTCACATTCCCTTTCCATCTTCAAAGCCAGCAATAGCATCACTCTAATATCTGCTTCTGTAATCACAATTTCTCTGACTCTGACTCTCCTGCCTTATTTTACTTATAAGGATCCTCATGGCTACATTGGGTTTACCTGAATAGATAATCAAGGATAATATCTCTATCTTAAGACCTGTAACTTTACCACATCTGTAAGGTCCCATTGGCCATGTAAGATAACATATTCACAGATTCCAGAGATTCGAACATGGACATTTTAAAAGAAATTATTATTATTTTACCTACCACGGCAGGCAAGACATTAACTACATCCAACTTTCTCCAAGAGCATCGATATGACATTACACAGATTATATCCTCCAAGGATATCATTTGTTACACTTATTTAGCACATAAAACATTAGCAAAGGAAAGCCCCAAAAGAGGATGGGTCATTGTCTCACATATAGTACAAGGTTCCACCTCAGTTAAATTTCTGAAAATTACCTGTTAAGCTGGGGTTGATTATCTCTGACACTGTCAACAAACAACTATTGACATTCTCAGCACTCACGATGTTTTTTAAAAAGTAACTTTTAGGTTCTTTTTATTTTTGGAAACAGGTTTCTCACTTACAAATTTTACTTTAACCTATTTATCCTTTTATTTCCTAATAATCTCACTTTCAAAGTAGTCTTCGACAACAAAAGGCTCTAGACTGTACGTGTTTCAATAAAACAGGCACTCTCACTAGTGCCAGTAGAAACTCTTTCACTGTAGAGACTTAAGCAACTTTCATGCTTTCTGAAGTCTCTCAGATACCCACGATGAGCAAAAGTTAACTATATGCTTTTGGTGCAAAAAAACAAAACAAAACTGCTTTCCTCTATTCTACACACTCCATTTCTGTGACTACTGCTGGCCACATACTGAACCCTTCTAGAAATTGAGTGTGTCATAGATATTCACCTGTGATTTTTGCATCTAGCTATCCATCACGTCTTGATTCATGGAGACATGGACTCTGCAGGCCTGACATGGCCACAGAAACACTCTTACTGAAATAAAGTGATACTTTTGCAAGAGATCCAAATCTGAACTTTTGGCATGTCCCACTGACAGAAGAAAATGTTTTTCTGTTCTCAGTCCCCAGACAGATTCAATAATGATAGAGGAATTCCCCATCTCCCAGAACACATTGGCTGCCTGGTGAGTCCCTTGGGAACACATAAATGATTAGAAAAGAGGGTCTGTATTCTTTAATAAAGATATTGTAGGTACTACTATTCCACAAGATGTTGTCTGCTGGAGAGTTGCTGCTGTTCATCCCATAATTGAAACATCACTTATCAAAGATGAGAACTAAAGTACAGAATGACAGACTGGACTCAAGCAGCCTTTTTTATAGTACTAGAGAATGCACTGGCCAACAAGAGCCTCCATGTGCTAGTTATTAAGGAACCCCTAAGCCATTGACCTTTATTTTTGCCATCTGATCTTCACAATAGCAACAATGAAAGTTCCTTGTCCAAGGTTATTCCCTTTGAATTAAAAAAATCTCTAAAGTTTTCTTGTCTTAAAGTTAGCAAAAATACAAATCAAGGTTGCATTTCCTCTGCACATAGAGAACCCATGATTCAAGACTACACAAAAACTCTTCTTTTTCCTTTTAGGGTCCCAAACATCAATAATTGTAACTGGGCATTAATTTTACTTCTCAAAATACACAATGTTGAGTTTTGAAAAATTGATTCATAGTATTTTATATATTTATGAGGTATGTGTAATATTTTGTTACATACATAGAATAAGTAAGAATAAATCAGGGTATTTGGAGTATTCATCACTTTGAGTATTTACCATTTACATGTGTTGGGAACAATTCAAGTCCTCCCTTATAGCTACTCTGAAATACACAATGCATTGTTGTTAACCATAGTCACCTTACAATGCTGTCAAACATTACAACCTATGCTTTCTATCTAACTGTATGTTTGTCCCCATTAACCAGCCTCTCTACATCTGCCTCCTTCCACCAATACACCCTTCCAAGTCTCTACTATAATTTTACATTCTACCTTAATGAGACCAACTTTTTTAGTTCCCACATGAGTGAGAACAAGTGATACTTGAATTTTTGTGCCTGCCTTATTTCACTCACTTACAGTTCCATTGTTGATACAAATAACATGATTTCTTTTTTATGACTGAATAATGTTCCACTGTGTGTACATGCCATGTTTTCTTATCCATTGATGGACAATTATGTTGATTGCATATCTTTGCTATTGTGAAAAATGCTGTGGTGAAAATGAAAGTTCAGGTAACGTTCTTATATACTGATTTCTTTTCTTTTCTTTTCTTTTCTTTTTGAGTTGGAGTCTCACTCTGTCACTCAGGCTGGAGGGCAGTGGCATGCTCCCAGTCACTGCAACCTCGACCTGCTGGGTTCAGGCAATCCTTCCACCTCAGCCTTCCAAGTAGCCAGAACGATAGGTGTGCGCTACCAGGCCTGGCTAATTTTTTTATTTATTGTAGAGATGAGGTCACACCAAGTTGCCCAGACTGGTCTCAAACCCGTTGGCTCAGGCAATCTTCTCATCCTGGCCTTCCAAAGTGCTGGGATAATAGGCGTGAGCCACTGCACTAGACCTTATATACTGATTTCTATTTCTTTGGATAAATATCCAGTGGTGGGATTGCTGAATAGTATGGTAGTTCTATTTTTGGAATTTTGAGAAATCTCCATTCTGTTTTCCATAGTGGCTGTAGTAATTTACATTCTCACCAATGATGTATAAGAACTCCTTTTTCTCTACATCCTCACCAGCATCTTTTTAAAAAAATATCGTTTTAATCATAGCCATTCCAACTGACAACTCATTGCGCTTTTGATTTGCATTCCCCTGATGATTAGTGATGTTGAGCATTTTTCATATACTTGTTGGCCATTTCTATGTCTTTTTTGAGAGGTGTCTGTTTACATCCTTCACACACTTTTAATGGAATTATTTGTTTTTCTGTTGTTGAGTTCCTCGTATATTTTGAATATGAGTCCTTTGTCAGATGAAGAATTTGCAACTATTTTCTCCCATCCAACAGATAATCTCTTCAGTCTTTTGATTGTTTCCTTTGCAGTTCAGAAGATTTTTGGTTTAATATATTCATTCCATTTGTCTGTTTTTATTTCTGTTGCTTGTTCCTTTCAGGTTTTAGCCATAAAATTTTTGCCCAGACTAATATCCTGGAGAATTTTCTTTAAGTTTTCTTCTAGTATTTTTATAGTATTGAGTCTTGTGTTTAAGTCTAATTCTATTTCATTTGATTTTTGTATACGGTATAAGATAGGGATTTAGTTTTATTCTTCTGCATGCAAATTTTTAGTTTTCCCAACATCATTTATTAAAGAGAGTGCCCTTTCCCAATATATCTTCTTGGCATTTTTGTCAAAAATCAGTTGGTTCAAAAAATGTGGATTTATTTCTGGTATCTCTATTCTATTCCATTGTTCTATGTGTCTATTCTTATACCAACACTATGCTGTTTTTTAACTGTAGTTTTACAGTGTGTTGCAAAGTCAGATACTGTAGCACCTCCAGCTTTGTTGATTTTGGTCAGCAAAATTTTGGCTACTTGGGTTCTTTTGTAGTTCTATATAGATTTTAAGATTGCTTTCTCTATTTCTGAGAAGACTGTCACTGGAATTCTGATTGAGATTGCATTGAATCTGTAGATTGCTTTAGATAGTATGGTCATTTTAACAACATTAATCTTCCACTCCATGAACATAGGATGTTTTTCCATTTGTGTGTTCAATTCTTTCATTAATGTTTTGTGGGTTTTCTTGAAGATTTATTCCTAGATAGGCATTTTTTGGTAGTTACTGTAAATGAGATTGACTTTCTGATTTCTTTCTCAGCTGGTTTATTACTGGTATGTAGAAATGCTACTGATTTTTGTATATTGATTTTATACCCTGCAACTTTACTGAATTTGTTTATCTGTTATAAGTATTTTTTGGCAGAGTATTTTGGTTTTTCTCTTTATATAAGAACAAAGTTATCTGCAAAGAGGAACAATTTTACTTTTTTTCCAATTTGGATGTCTTTTTTTTCCTCTTGTCTAATTGCTCTGGTTAGGATTTACAGTACTACGTTGAATAGGACTGGTGAAAGTGAACATTCTTTGTTTTGTTCTAGTTCTTAGAGGAAAGGCTTTCAGCTTTTTCCCATTCGGTATGTTGTTAGCTGTGGATTTGTCATATAAAGCTTTTTCTATGTTGAGATATGTTCCTTATATGCCACATTTTGGGGAAGTTTTTTTTAAAAGGGATGTTAAATTTTATCAAACTCTTTACCTGTGTTGATTAAGATGATCATATGGTTTTTGTCTTTCTTTCTATTAATGTGACATATCTCATTTATTGATTCGCATATATTGAATCATCCTTGCATCTCTAGGACAAATCAAACTTAAACACAGGGCATTATCTTTTTTGATGTATTGTTGGATTCAGTTTGCTGGTATTTTCTTGAGGATTTTTGTTGTTGTTGTTTATCCTCATCACTGATATTGGCCTGTAGTTCTGTTTTTTGCTGTGTCTTTGTTTTTGATATTACAGTAATGGTTGCCTCATAGAATGAGTTAGGAATAATATCATTCTTTCAATTTTTTGTAATAGCTTGAAAAGAAGTCATTTTTTCTTCTTTATATGTTTGTTAGCACTTAGTATTAAAGTAAATGGTTCTGGGCTTGTCTTTGATGGAAGAATTTTTATTACTGATTCAATCTAATTAATTGTTATGGGTCTGTTCCTCCTGGTTCAGTTTTGGCAGATTGCATGTATGTAGGAAATTATCCATTTCTTCTAGATTTTCCAGTTTGTTAACTTATAGTTGTTAATAATAGTCTCTGATGATGTTTTTGTACTTCTTTTGTGTCAGTTAAAATATCACCCTTTTAATTTGTGATTTTGTTTACTTGAGTCTTCTGTCTTTTTTCTGGTTAGTCTAGTTAGGAGTTTATCAATTTTATTTATTTCTTTAAAATAGCTTTTAATTTTATTGATTTTTTGTATTTTTAATTCATGTTTCATTTAGTTCTGTTCTAAATTTTGTTATTTCCTTCTTCTACTGATTTTAAATTTGGTTTATGTTGACTTTTCTGGCTTCTTGAGATGCATTGTTAGACAGGTTATTTGAAATCTTTCTACTTTTTTGATATTAGTGATATTGCTATAATTTCTTAGTACTGCTTTTGATGTATATTGTAGATTTGGGTTTTTTTTCCTTTTTCATTTGTTTCAAAATTTTTTAAAAGTTTAAATTGGTTTATTGACTCCGTTGTCATTTGGGAGCATGTTGTTTAATTTTTACATATTTGTGCAGTTTTCAATGTTCCTAGAAACAATATATTTTTAAAATGAAATAAGAATCAATGAAAATAAGAAAATTAAAAATGCAATGAAACTAAAGGCTGATTTTCTTTGAAAAGATCAGTAATGCTCATATACTTTTAACAAGTCAAACCATTAAAAGAGAAAACATACAGCATATTTATATCAGGAATAAAAGAGAGGTCTTCATGCCTGATTCCATGGATATTGAAAGAATGGCAAGAAGATGCTATGAACAACTATGTGTCCACTATTTGATATTTTAGATAAAATTTATTAATTCATTGAAAGGCACAAAACTATGAAATTTGGTCAAGGAAATATAACCTGATTAGCCTTCTACCTACTAAATAAATTGAATAAATAATTGAAACCATATCAAAAACAAAAACACCTCACTTATGTGGTTTCTCTTGTTAATTCCACCAAAAATTTCAGGATATAATAATTCCAATTCTATGTAAATGCTTTCAGGAAACATTTACCATTTGTATATTGTATCACATCTCATCTATTTTATTGGTATAAGTAGCAAAACCAAATAAACTACATGCCTCATCACATGGAGAGACCTTTCAACAGTTTTCACATGCCGATGAACCGAAGATGCTTTGAGACATATTCTTTTTAAAGTTTGAACTTAAAATACTCATAATGGATATTTCTGTATTGTTCTACAAAAAACTCTGTTAATATATACTCCACATCAATGGTATATTAGACTATCTTTCCCCTTCAAGTTTCTCCAAACAACATTGCATTTTTTCCCAACAGGATAGGTGAAGAATTACCTTTAAATGGTGAATATTTTAGGCAATTTACCTTTCAGAAATACTGTATATATATATATATATATTTTCACAGGTACATTTCCATTTAAAAATTTAGTAAAATTTATAGTAGGAAATTTTGAGGGAAAGCCTAGAGGGAAAATATTATAGAAGGCAAATAATTTTAATATATTAAAATATTTCCTTTGAAATGCATTTATATAAAAATTTATATTTAGAAATTTATAAATCAAGCAAAAAGGTAAGATGTCACTTTTTTACAAAAATTTAATATTACTATACAACCCTATGGTAGCTATAGTGTTATTTTAATATTATATGCCACAGTAGCCAGTATAGTAAAGTCATTTAGGTATGTAACAGGATTATAAGCCAACTGGAAATTTAGACAATGGATAATATCTCACCTATGAGTTAATAGAATGCATTAAAAGCTCTCTTATGTAGTATCACCAATATTTTCTTTCACAATTCAGAAATTTTTCTCTGAATAATTTTCTTACATGTTTTTAATGAAAGAGAGTATTTGGATATGATCAAATCTTCAACAATGAAAAATTAAATTGTTTTATAGTTTAAAATTGTAACTATGCATACCAAACTTATCATTTCAATGTGTAAAATGTGGTGGCACTAATTGGAATCACAATGTTGTGCAACCATTACCATTATACATTTTATTTTTTATATTGAATTTTATTATATTAAAGAGATGTGAGATACAAGTAAAAATTAACTGCACAAGTAAGCTGCATGTAGGTGAGGTTTGGGTCTCCAATTGGTCCTCACTCTCCCTGGTATAGGTCCAGGTACCATTTGTGTTATTACCTGATTGCAGATTGCCTTGGGTAGGTTGGACATCTTAATGGTATTGATTCTTTCAACCCATGAGTGTGGAATATTTTTCTATCTGTTTGTGTCATCTTTGATTTTTTTTGAGCAATGTTTTGTAGTTTTCATTATAAAGGTCTTTCATTTCTCTGGTTTGATTTATTGTAGAGAAGAGATCTTATCAATTTGGTCAGGCTGGTCTCAAACCCATGGGATAAGGCTGGAATTACAGATGTGAACCATAGTGCCCAGCTATGATATTTGTAACAGTAAGATGTATGACAGTAATAGTATAAAGGTCAGGAAAAGAGAAATGGAAATATACTATTGAAAGGTTGTTATAGGTTAAGCTTATATTTATACTTGAAGATAGACAATGAAAAGATAAGTATGTATACTATAAACTCTGAAATAATAAAACAATGGTTTTTAGAGACTTGCTAAGTGAGAAAACAACATATTATAAAAAGAGCTGATACATTAAAAAGTGTAACAAATAATAACAAACAACAGATGGAACAAATATAATATCAAGATCATAGATTTAAACTTAATAATAGTATAGTAATCACATTAAATGCAAGTGGCTTAAACACCCTAATTAAAATCTATGAATTATTAGATTGGATAAAACCATGAAGCCCAACAATGTGATGCCTACACAACATGTATTTCAAATATACATATAGGTCAAATATTCAAGGATGGGGAAAGCTATGCCACACTAAAACTGATCTAAAAGTTGAAATAAAAAATAGATTTTATGTCAAAGAATATTACCATGAAGAAATAGAAGTTGATTTTATAATAATAGAGGAGTTCATTCACCAAAAGAGATAGCAGTTCTAAAGTGTATGCACCTGATGAGTGTTTCAAAATACATAACATAATAAAAACTGATAGAACTGCAAGGAGAACCAGACAAAATCATAATTATATCTGGAGATTTCAACACTGTGTTTTCACTATTTAACAATTAGAGACACTATTAGAATATTTGAATAGCACTATCAACCAACTTGGCCTAATTATACTTTATAGAATATGTCAACCAACAACAGCAGAATACACTTTCTTAAAGGCAAAAGAAACACTTATAATGAAGTATAACATACTTTGGGCCATTAAACAAGTTTAAATACACATAAAAAATTCAACCAATTAAAAGTATGTTCTTTAATTATTACATTGTAGACTCCTTATAGAAGTAGAATGGACCACTTCCAAAAATTTGATTCAAATGTAAAAAGCTGATGACACTGCAGACTTCAAGAGAATTTGAAATAAAATTTGCTATTTGCACAAAGTATGCCTGAGGACAACCTGGTGAACATAACGAGGTCATGGCTGTCTTAGGCAAAGTAGAGGAAATGGGTGGGGCTTTATAATGGGTAAAAGATTGGACTGCAAAATAATTTCTGTACATGGAATGGAGATTTATGAGGTTTAAGTTTCCCACTGGTGTAATAGGAAGAGTGACATGCATGAGTTTCTTTATCAGTGTGTCCAAGTGTAAGTTCAAATGGGAAAGGGAAAGTGAGATCTAAAACAAAATCAGAAGTCAAGCATCAAGACTGGAGTCATGATTGATAATAATTTAACTTATGTTTTCAAAACTTAGAAGAAATAACTTCAAGTATGCATTACACAAAAAAGATAAATGTTCAAAATGATTCATACGATAATTATTCTGATTTGATAATTACACATTGTCCGCATGTATTGAAAGATAGTTCTGTAGTCTATAAATATATATATAATTACTATGTGCCAAATAAAAATTGTAAAAGTTCAATCATAAAAAGTTGGAGTCAGGTTCCGGTAAGATGACAATGGCACAGGTGGGACTATGAGATTCTCTGAAAGTGAGTTCCCATAAAGACTATTGCTTTCCTTCTCCCACCTCCACACCCACCACCAGCCACACCGGTCCGAAGCCTGGAGAGCCACGGTCCCACACACGGCTGGCTACAGCAGCCCCTCTGCCTCTGCTGCTTCACCCCAAGTGGCCTCAGGCCCCAGCCACGGGAGCTCCCAGCTCCCTCCCCAGCTACACCTTCTCACTAGGCCCCAAGCCACCTGCTGCTGCCTGTGGAGGCCCTCGGACACCATCTTGTGGTGATCTGGGTTCCCTTGCTGGCTACACTGGTCTGCCCGGCACTCAGCCATTGCCAGTCCCTCCCTGGCTCGGCACCCAGCCCAGTCTCAGGTCATGGCAGCCCGTGGATGTGCTCCACACCCACCCCTCAGAATTGCAGGCCCCATCACTTCCTGGGGTGCCCTACCAGGCCCAAAGCCACTGCTGCCCATGCAGGCTCCCAGCACCCATGTCTCAGAACTCTGCGCTGCCACCCGGGCTGAAGAAGCCAAAGCCGTGGCCTGTGCTCACCCCTTGGAGTTCCAAGTACCCAGCCTGGGTTCTGGGTCCCCGCCCAGCCCCATCTCAAGCCGCTGTCCCCCAGGGAGGTTCTAGGCACCCGCCCCTCAGAGACACCAGCTCCATTCCTTACTGAAGTGCCCTGTGCAGGGTCCAAAGTCACTGCCACCACACGCCACCCAGCCTTCGGAGCTCTTGGTCCCCAGTCTGAGGCACCCAACCCCATCTCAAGTCACCATTGCCCAGGGTGGCTGTGGCACCCATCCCTCAGAACTGCAGGCTCCATCCCTTCCTGGGGCACCCCACCAGGCCCAAAGCCAACCCTGCCCACACAGGCCCCAAGTGCCCACCTCTCAGAACTCTGCACCCCCACCTGGGCTGAAACATCCAGCCCTGTCCTGAACCACCACCCCCACAGAGGTCCCTGATGCCCATGCCTCGGAGCTCTGGGGCTCTGTCTGGACTGAAGCACCCAGCCCTACCTGGAGCCACCACCCCCATGGAGGACCCCAGCATCTGTGCCTGGGCACCTTGGAACTCCAGGCCCCTAACCAGGCACTTCAGAGCTCCAGGTCCCCACCCTGGCTGAAGTGCCCAACTCTGCCTTGAGCTACTGCTGTCTGCAGAGTCCCTACGTTCCTGCCCCTCAGAGCTATGGACATCCTCCCTGACTTAAGCTCCCCACCTGACTCCAGGCCTCCACCGCCCGGGGGGGACCAAGGCTCCTTCCCTGTGGAGCTCTGGGTTACCTGGGTGGCCACACTGCCCTGCCCCCTAGCCACCCTGACCACTACGCTGACCGGCAACGCCCAGCAGTCTCACACTCCGCTTTCTCCAACTTGCCCCTGACTAGAATGGTTCCAGAGAACAGCTGGAGCCCTGTGACCAGGCAGAGACCTGCAGTACTCACCCACCCAGCTCTGCCTAACCTCCAACTTGGGAGCTAAGACCTCATGGTTGTGCAAGGGAATAGTACATCTTAAGGAGGTTGTTCAGCTTGTGTGTCTGTATGATTATATGTCCTAGTTTGTTTGTTGTTGATGCTGTTTTTTTGTTTATTTCTTTGATTGCTTTTATTTTTGTTTTCTCTTACTCTTATCTGTCTTCAGGTCTATTTTCATTTATTAGTGGGTACCTCTGTTTGTTCTCCCTTTTACTCTCCTGTCTCCACCTTCCGCTTCCCTCTCTCCCTGTTCCATTTCTTTCCCTTTTCTTACATCATTTTACTTCCTGGGAGCAAACCAATACCCCCACTCCATGAACAGATTACAAGGCAGTGGGAAGCAGGATCCAGCATATCCATACACCTGTCAGGGGTTATTGGAATCTGCAGATAAATTTTGAATCACAGCTCCTCCCTCAAATCAATCTCAAAGCTGCAAAAGGTATAACCCTCAACCTACAGTCCAGCCTCAGAATAGAACAAAGCCAGAAGATTCACATAAGGAAGAATAGGAGATTGAGCAAACAGAAGCAAAAAACAACAAAGCCATCCCTGCCCAACAGATTTAAAGAAGACAGAGGGAGAAAAAAATAAAAAAGGAAAAAGTGGGGAGGCAAATCTACACAAATGAAAAAAATCAAAAGAAAAATATAGATCTCACACAGACCCCTGGGAGAACAGAAATTGAGAAAATAGACTTCGGTATATACACAATGAAGAGTCCCCAGAAAAACTGGTCACATACTACAAACCCAGACATCAAGATATTAATAAAGAGAATAAAAAGAATTGAGGAAAGACAAGAGGAAAATAGGAAGGAGTTGATAAATGAGATAACAGCAGTAAAGAATCCTGTGATTGAAATTAACAAACTATAAGCATTGAAAGCAGACTTAGCCAAGCAGAAGACAGAATCTCAGTACTTGAAGACCAAAATATAAAACTAAAACAAATGTCAAAAACATAGAAAACAAGCTTAAAAAGACAGAACAAAACCTTCAAGAGATGAGCAATTACTTCAAGAGAATGAACCTAAGAGTAATTGGCCTTGTTGAGGCAGAAAGAGAGAAAGAGACCACCCTGGAACAAACATTCCATGAAATTATTCAAGAAAACTTCCCTAACCTCAATGATGTGAAAATTCAAACACAAGAAATTCAGAGAACCCCAGCAAGACAACAAATGAGAAGACCAACTCCTAGGCACATAATAATCCACCTGAACAAAATAGGTGTAAAAGAAAAAATCCTAAAAACAGCAAGAGAAAAAGGTCAAACTACCTACCAGGGAAGACCAATCAGAATAGCAGCAGATTTATCTACAGAAACCCTCCAGGCGAGGAGAGCTTGGAGTCCAATAATCAAAGTTTTCAAAGATAAACAATTTCAACCAAGAATAACCAACCCAGTCAAACTAAGCTTCTTCAGTGAGGGAGAATTAAAATATTTCCCATACATCTAATCCCTAAGAACTTATGCTACCTCCAGACCAACCATACAAGAAACTCTTAAGAAAGTATTAAACACAGAAGAAGAAGAAAAAAGAACAACAATGGTCTTAATAAGAGCACAGGAAAAAGATTGAAAACACACATGAACCAACCCAAAAAAACAAAAGAAAGACAACAAACAAGTACAACAACAACTCTATAAGAACATCATGGCAAAAATAAACCCTCAGATTTCAGTAATTAGCCTGAATGTGAATGGACTAAATGCACCACTGAAAAGACACAGAATGGCAAAATGAATAAAATATCATGAGGCAACACTACATTGTCTCCAAGAGACTCATCTCACCAGAAAGGACACTCACAGACTCAAAGTAAGAGGATGGGAAACAAATTTTCAGGTGAATGAAACACAAAAGAAAGCTGGAGTTGCAATCTTAATCTCAGACAAAATACCCTTCAAACTATCAAAAATCAAAAAAAAAATGAATAAGGTCACTATATAATGATAAAAGGTTCAATCCATCAACAAGAAATATCCATCCTAAACATATATGAACCTAATTTAGGAGCACCAATGTTCGTAAAGCAGCTTCTAGACAAACTTAAGGAGATTGGCTCTAACACTATCATAGCAGGGGACTTCAATACTGCACTCACAACCCTAGAGAGACCATCAAGACAAAAAATCAGCAAAGACATCCAGAACTTCAATGAGACTCTTGAACAAATGGGCTTAATTGATACTTACAGAACACTCTACCCAAGGACCACAGAATATACATTCTACTCACCACCACATGGAACGTACTCCAAGATCAACCACATCATTGGCCATGAATCAAACATAAACAAATTTCATAAGATTGAAATCTTGCCATGCACCTTTGCAGACCACAGTGGAAGACCACATCAAGACACTGAATAGACCAATAACAACCCAGGAAATTGACTCTGTCATATGAAAAGTACCTACAAATAAAAAGCCCTGGACCAGATGGATTTCCAAAAGAATTCTACAAAACATACAAGGAAGAGCTGACACCCATCCTATTGAAGGTACTCCAGGCAATTGAGAAAGATGGAATTCTCCCCAAATCATTTTATGAAGCTAACATTGCACTGATATCCAAGCCAGTTAAAAATGCAACAAAGAAAGAGAACTACAGGCCAATATGCCTTATGAACATGGATGCAAAAATCCTCAACAAAACTCTAGCAAATCGGATCCAAAAGCAAATCTCACAAATCATCCACCATGACCAAGTAGGCTTCATCCCCAGGTTGCAGGACTGGTTCAACATTCACAAGACAATAAATGTAATTAAATACATCAACAGATGTAAAAACAAGAACCTCATGATTATCTCATTAGATGCAGAAAAAGCTTTTGATAAAATTCAGCATCCCTTCTTGATAAAAACCCTCAAACACCTAAGCATAGAAGGAACATAACTCAAAATAGTAAGAGCCATCTATGACAAACCCACAGCTAGCATATTGCTAAATGGACAGAAACTGGAAACATTTCCCCTGAAAACTGGAACAAGACAAGGCTGCCCACTCTCACCCCTCTTGTTCAATATTGTGTTGGAAGTACTAGTCCAGACAATTAGACAAGAGAAGGAAATCAGGGGTATGTAGATAGGAAAAGAGGAAGTCAAGTTATTCCTCTTTGCTGATGATATGATCCTATAACTTGAAAATCCAAGAGAATCTGTCAAAAACCTGCTGACACTGATAAAGGACTTTGGCAAAGTTCTCAGAGTACAAAATAAATGTACAAAGTCAGCTGCATTCCTATATAACAACAACAAGCAGGCAGAGACCCAAATAAAAAACACAATCCCATTCACAATAGCCACAAAAAAAAAGAAAGAAAAAAATACCTTGGCATCTTCCTAACCAGAGAAGTGAAAGACCTTTACAATGAGAACTACAAAACACTGCTCAATGAAATCCAAGAAGACACAAACAAATGGAAAAATATCCATGCTCATGGATAGGAAGAATCAATGTTGTTAAGATGTCCTTCCTACCAAAGGCAATCTACAGATTCAACAAAATACCCATTGTTACCAACATCATTCTTCTCAGATCTGGAAATGACAACACAGAAATTCATATGGAAACATAAATGACCACGAATAGCCAAAACAATCCTTAGCAAGAGAAACCAAGCAGGAAGTATCACACTTCCAGACTTCAAACTCTACTATAAAGCTACAGTAATCAAAACCGTTCGGTATTGGTATAAAAACAGGCACATAGACCAATGGAACAGGATAGAGATTCTGGAAGCAAAGCCTCAATTCCTCAACCAACTCATCTTTGACAAAACTTCCAACAAAAACTACTGGGGAAAGGAAAACCTATTCAGTAAATGGTGATGGGAAAACAGGCTGACTACAATCAGAAGACTGAAACAGGACCACTACCTATCACCATACACAAAAATTAACTCTAAATGGAACAAAGATCTGAACGCAAAACCTCAAGCTATAAGAACCTTAGAAAACTCAGGAGACACCATTATGGAAATTGGAACTGGTATCAAATTCTAAAGGCCAATACCTTAAGAAATGAAATAGACAAGTGGACCTCATCAAATTAACCTCATCAAACTAACGAGCTTCTGCAAAGTAAAAGAAACCATCAAGAGAGCAGGGAGACTCCCCACAAAATGGGAAAAAATATTTGTCACCTGTATAGCTGACAAAGGCCTAACATCTAGGATCTACAAGGAACTCAAATGCACCAAAGGGAAAAATACAAACAGCCCCTTTAAAAAGTGAGCAAAACACATGAATAGACACTTCTCAAAAGAAGATATAGGGGCAGCCAACAGACACATGAAATAGTGCCCAGCTTCACTCATCATCAGATAAAGGCAAATCAAAACCATATTGAGGTACCACCTAATCCCTGTAAGAATGGCCGTCATTAATAAAACAAACAACAACAGATGCTGGCGAGGATGTGGAGGAAAAAGAACACTTCTACACTGCTGGTGGGAATGCAAACTTGTACAACCTCTCTGGAAAAGCAGTCTGGAGATTACTGAAAGAACTAGAAATTGACCTTCCATATGACCCAGCAATTCCCCTATTGGGAATATACCTGGAAGAACTCAAATCATTCTACAAATAAGATACCTGCACACGTATGTCTGTTGCAGCTCTATTCACAATAGCAAAAACATGAAACCAACCGTGTTGCCCATTGAAGCTGGGCTAGATTAAAAAATGTGGTACATATACCCAATGTAATATTATGCAGCCATAAAGAAGGACAAATATATGGACTTTGCAGCAAATTAGATGGATTTGGAGTCTATCATACTCAGTGACATCACAGAAAAAAATAACTGAGTTCCATATGTTCTCACTCATAAGGTGACCTTGAACAATTATAATGCTATAAGAAAGCAATTGGCAGTAGCAGAAAACTGTCAGGGGAGGGGGATGGGACTGGCAGTTGAGGAAAACTGCTAGGGGAGGCAGGGGCATACCTCATCAACAAGAGTACCTGCATGATCAATGTTTGTATACCTAACCCTGAATTGTACCCCACATTTTTATAATAAATTCATTAATTAAAAAATTAAATTTAATTTAAAAAATGTTGGAGTCAGACTTATTACAATTTACCACTGATATTAGGTTGATGCCTGAAATTGTGTCACATCTAATTTCTTGAAGCAGAATTAGTTTAAATATAAGATTTCAGAACCATATGCATGCACATGTTGCTGAACAAAATGAGAACAAAAAGGCCTTAGAAGAGCACATGTATCCAGTCACTCCAGACAGTTGGAGAGATCTAGAAGATTATTTCTTTATGTGTCTGAACATTTGCCAAAATATATAAGTAAGATTATATTGATAGCAATCAAGTATGCTCAATTTTTTAAAAAGTCAACTTCAAAAGAGTAGGAAAGTTTTTATGGTGCTTTTACTCAGTCTTGCTCCAATCCTTTCTCTGGTATGGCAGAGATCTAAGTCATGATCTAACAACAGCCAGATTCCAGTTTTCTCTTCAAACTGGAGGGAGCAGAGCAGACCTTATTGGTAAGCTACTGTTCATAAATGTTCTAACTTGCCTGAGAGATACCTAAAGAACCAAAGCAAGGTGTGCATCTCTGTTTTACATAACTTAGAACACAGATGTGAACAATAACAGGCAGTCCTTGTAAAAGCTACAAGGTGCAGAAAATTCCACAGACCCCTAAGGAACAAGATTCTAAATGGAGTCATGCAATAGACCATCGAAGGCCCAAAGGAGAACTGGGGTAAGACTCTTTGGCAAATTAGTACATTCTAAAGCTAATATATATATATCATATATATATATTATATTCATATATATGAATATAAAATGCCATGTTCATACCCAAACAAAACATGCTCAGAAAAGATCTGAAAAAAATCTTACTTTCAACTTAAGCAGATCCTTAAGCTCAGGACAACCTAGCTAAGTGGTAAAAGACAGTCCCAAATTCTCAATTTTCGATGAAAACTACAATCATACCAAAAAATAGGAAAACATAATCAATTTAAATAACAAAATAAATGGGAAATAACTGTCACTGAAAAAGCAGACATTGGGCTTACTACACCAAGGCTTTAAATTATCTGTCTTAAATATGCTCAGAGAGCTAAAGTAAAATATAGACATATCACTAAAGAAAATTTTAAAATTAATGATAAAATTAAGATGCCAATGAAAATATAAAAATTATAAAAAGGAACCAAACATAATTATTAAGCTAAAAAGTACAATAACTGATACAAAAATTTACTAGAGGTTTTTAGCAGTAGATTTTAATGAACAGAAGGAAAAAAATCAGTAAATTTCAAGATAGAAAAGTGTAAATTATTGAGTCTGAGGAGCAGAAAAAAAAATAATAAATAAAAGTAAAAGCACAAGAGATTTAGAGAACAACATGAAGCAGATCAACACATGCATTATAGGAGCCTTGAGGGGAAAAGAAAGAAAAGGGACAGAAAGATTATTTGAACAAGGCAAGAGTTAAGGGGTGGTAAAAATACATTTAGTGAATTAATAACCAACAAAACAGCCTATTCACATTTTAGTTCTGCATCAGTTGGTCAGCTCGAGGTGAAGTTGAAACAGGATGGTGGGCATTGAAGGTGATCTTGAGAGGGTTTTCAGGATTCCTGACTATTGTCCAGTCAGCTGGGCAGGCTGGTGGGACCCTCTTGACTCTCAAGTGATGAACTCAAGCTGGTATTCTGTCAACTTTGAGAGCCATCAGAGTGGTGAAGATGACAATGAAAAGTACCTTTCAGGTGAGGGGCCAGTCCTTCTTTCTGGAACTTTTGACATAGACCAGATCCCCAGGCTGGAACAGATGGCAAGGCATGGAAGACAGAGTCGGCAAGATGGCACAGACGTTAGAGTGAACAGTAGACTGGACCTGTTGGAGGGACTGGAGATACTTTAATAGAGATGGATTAGTAATTTTTTTATTATTGTAGTAAGGATTAAAATAAAAATGGCTTCCCACTTTTGGTGTTTCCTTTTATTTTCCATTTCTGCTCTTGGAAGTATTTTTATAATTCTGGGAAACAGGGTGAAGATTAATTTTCTGTAACTGCTTCCTGCTGTAGTAGGTCATAGAGATGTCTCTTGTCTATTTATTTACAAGGGCACAAATAGGAAACAGTGAGACCTTAACCAAATATCATTTGAATTTAATAAAATATTAAGCTAGAGCTCAGGCAAAAATTATAAGGAAACAAGGATGAAAAAGGCTATTATTCCAGAAACAATACTGGAAAAGTGAAAGTAATTCCACAAAGAGACTGAATTTATAACAAAAAATTGCAGTAATTATTGTAAAAGCTATTTATTTAGCCAGATTGGTAATTTCAAAATTTGAATAAGGCTATATGATTTCAACATGGATGGCCAGAACCAAAAGGTTGGCACCCGAGTTAACTTAAGAACTTAATTTGGGTTCCAGTGCCCTGGTATCTACCTGGGGGGGTGGGATTCTCGGGGTGATGGTGAGCCAGTGCCAGGCAGTTTAGCAGGTTTTTGGGCCTCTATATGTGGCCACCATTTGTAAGCCAACTGCTGTCCCCTCTCTTCAGAAGAGAGTCCACCTGCTTCCCAATGGCTATTTGGTCTGCATGGTGGACAAAGTCCAGGAGGTTAAGGACTTTTTAGGGCAACTATGCTTCTAGTGCCCCCACAGACTGTACCCATAAGCAATGGACACCAGTCCCTTAGCAGGTTGGTTGTTACCAGGTGTTTCATGAGCACTTGGAGTTTTGGCCATTAATTATGACTGTCAATTGGGGTGCCCCTTGGCCCTCTGGTTCTGCGGCCCTCCATGTTGCCACTGATTTGATTTGGTTAAAAAACCCTTAAAACTTTTCAAAATAGGTTATACATATGAAACTTACCTACTATCTCTGTGACAGCTTGATGCAAAATCCTTTAGAGTGAATAGACTACATGGATGTGCAGAGGATGGCAATTTTTTCATTTCTCCTGATGTCAAAAGATCTGACAGGGTATTTAGCTTTGGAAAACACAGGAGAACTAACCTAAAAAAATAACTTAACCAGGTGGAAATGACCAGTTTTTAAACCTTATTATGTCAGGCACAACAGATGATTTAACCTTAAAGTTAAATGCATGAGCATTTTATTGATAATTTAGAAGGTTTAGCTGTTTGGAATCAATACTTTCAAATTAGTCATTCTTGTAACAAACCATTTATATAAAAAAGATTTTTCTGTTCTTGGCTAGGCTTATAATTTTATTTATTTATTTATTTATTTATTTATTTTTTGAGTTGGAGTCTCACTCTGTCGCCCAGACTGGAGTGCAGTGGCCACTCCCGGCCACTGCAGCCTCGACCTGCTGGGCTCTGGCGATCCTTCCATCTCAGCCTTCCAAGTAGCCGGAATTACAGGCATGTGCTACCACGCCCAGCTAATTTTTTGATTTATTGTAGAGATGAGGTCTCACCAAGTTGCCCAGGTGAGTCTCGAACCTGCGAGCTCAGGAAATCCACTCACCTCAGCCTCCCAAGGCTTACAGCCTCCCAAGGATTACAAGCTGAGCCACCGAATCCAACCAGGCTTATAATTTTTTAACATTTATGATAAATCCTGATGTTTAAAAATTTCAATGAAATGTATGTTGACAATTTTAAATATTTTTAATATTATTATTAATTTTGAAGTTATCTTTATTTATCAAAAATTATTAAAGTCATGTGAACTTGGAAAGCATTTTATGAGTGCTTATTTACTTGAAAGCCAACTTGGTAGCATGCTGAGCAAAACATATAACATGAACATATATGTAAACATAATTAAACAAATCTAGATTTAATAACCTTTACCTTTAAATTTCAGCCATTTGGCTGGGCTCATTGGCTCAGCCTGTAATCCCAGCACTTTGGGATGCCAAGGTGAGTGAATTGCCTGAGCCTGTGGGTTTGAGACCCACCTGGGCAACTTGACAAGACCTCACCTCTACAATAAATCAAAATTAGCCGGGTGTGGTAGCACACACCTGTAGTTCCAGATCCTTGGAAGGCTGAGGCAGAAGGATCGCCGGAGCCCAGCGGGTCGAGGCTGCAGTGGCCAGAAGTGTGCCACTGCATGCCAGTCTGGGCGATGGAGTGAGACTCCAACTCAAAAATAATAATAATAATAATAAAAAATAAATTTTAGCCAAGAAACAGCAATAAATTTATTCTTTTTTAAAGATATCTAAATTGAAATTATATTTCTGACAAAACTAGAACCAGCTTGCATGGCTAAACTTTTGTCCCAATAGGCAGTTCAATAAAAGCTGTGTAGTTTTAAATGAGTCTTTAATGCCAGAGACCCTATAGAGGGTCATTCAACACTAAACTAGGCCAATCAATTTCACAGAGGACCTGGAGTCTGCCTTTTGAGAGACAGACCCCATAGTCCTCTGAGAACCCAACAGAGAAGTTTCTTATTATACAATCCAGAGGACTGGAGGACTTTAAAGTCCATTGTCCCATATTGTCAAAATCAGTAAACCATAGGAAGCACCTGATGAGGATCAGACCTCCAACCATAAAGTGATAAGTAAAGGAAAAATTTCTGACCTGATGACCAGCTCAAAGGTGCAACAGAAGCAAGCCCTGTACCAAAGAGCACAGCAAGAATGCAAAGGAAGGAAAGGGCCAAGGATGACAAGGATCTGGAGCTGTCATAAGTTATCAGAAGTCAAAGTGGGTACCCAATCAGAAACCAGATACTCAGACAAGACTCTGTTCAGCCAATGTCTTGGCTTAATGAACAGAGTCTAAGGAGCAGCCTCCGACCTCCTCAACAGGGTTGTGGCCACATACAGAATAAAGAGATTAAACAGATACTTACCTCTCTGGAGAGTGCAGGCAGACTCAGATTTAGTGAAGGGAAGTCAGCAGTCATTCCAACTCACTCCGAACTTGATGAGAGGTTATGGGGCCCTGTAACAACTCAGGGCGCACCTCCCCTATAACTTCTCCATCAAGCTGGGGACTGCTGGAGCAAAGCCACCTCCTGAGTTTGGCAATAAGATCCTGTTGGGGCCTCCAAATGTTGTGACTGGAGTGCAAGAAAGTAATCGCCAACACACAGAGAGCCAGATTTGAGTCCTTTAATAGCTGGCAGCTGAGAGCAGGCTAATGCCACTAAAAATCTCTCTACCCTGAGCAAAGCAAGCAGGGGGCTTTTATAGACAAAAACCACAGCTTTTGCAACTACAGTTTACATTTTGGGGAGGGGTCAGAGTCAGGGATGGAGCAATTTGTAGCTACCTGCTTGCTTAGTTTGGCCATCAGCCAGCTGCTATTTGCTTAACAGGATGTATGGGTAGGGGATTTCCAAGGGGGAAATTACAACTCAGGGGCTAAGAGCAGTTCTGGTTACACTGCATCTGGGCAGCAGATATGCAACTAAAATGGAAGATTTAGTTACTTATGTCAAAACAAGCTTTTCCAGGTAATTATTGGTTATATAGACATATAGGTTTTACAGACATTTCACTTTGTCTCTACTTCCCTAGTAGCTGGCACTAGAGGGGCATGCCACAATGCCCAGCTAATATTTTTTTTTCCTAGACTGATCTCCAACTCCTGGACTCAAGTGATCCTCCCATCTCTGGCTCTCCAACATGCTGGGATTACAGATGTGAGCCCACACCTGGTCGATTAGGTTGGGTACATTAATAAGTCAGGCAGTGGCATTAAGTTTTTAAATTCCCCATGAGACACAATTCCTTCTTTCCACGCTGATAAGCAGGATAAATTGGGTTGTTAAATGGAGAAAAAGTGGTGATAATTGCCTCTTCACTTAATAATTCTTGTGTAATGTTACCCAATTCTTGAAAGCCATATTTCAATTTTAAAAAAAGTTTATTTAAAAGTAAATTAGAGAGAGAAAGAGAAGGGAGCGTGAAAATTCACCTCCCCAAGGTGGGGGAGGAACCAAAGCCAGGAAGCATGGTGACAGCCATAGCTCAAAGAGCACAAGGCCACACCAGAGTCTAGCAAGGCAATGGCCATTGGCTGCTTGTGGTTGAGTCCTTTTAACTATTCCCCTTGATGGGGCAAGATCATTAAGGTGATTGGGTGATGGTCTGCTCCACATCATCACGAAGGGTCAGGCAAGTGTAGGTACTGACATCGGGTGATGTACAGCAGGCAGATGGGTGTTAGTCATATGATTGCTGCCATGGTGGGGTTTATTCATGTCATGTAGGTTACAAAGGGCTGATTATGTTAACCCTGCAAGGGGGGCGGGTTCCTGCAAGAGACTTGTTAGACATTTGCACTTCACAAACTCATACATCTGCAATTTACAAACTCCTTGACAAAAGTTGGTCATATTATCACTTTTATGACTTTGGCCAGCCAAAGGGTGATCTTTGATCTTTGGCCTTGGCAAAAAACCTAAAAGTTTTTCTAGAGATTATTATGCTAAACCATGAATTGAAAGGTCTGATAAAGGGAGATCGGATAGGCTGCTGCTTGTTCTGCAGTAGAATGTCTGAATGCTTTCTAATGGTTATGCTGAGGCAAAAAGGCTAAACTAAGAATAAGCTAAGTTTCTTCTAGGCTTCTATAGGTACCACCTTTCAGTCCCACCTCTTGCTATTTTAAAAATATTCACGCCAGGCTCGGTGGCTCAGCCTGTAATCCTGCGCTTTGGGAGGCTGAGGTGAGTGGATTGCCTGAGACTGCGGGTTCAAGGGGCAGCTCAGTCAGCAGGATCAGTACCCTGATAAGCCTATGGGCAACGAGGTTTGGGGAGCCAACATAGAAATACAGCAAGAGGAATAGATATCTGGGTGGCGAGCTAACTCATAAAAAGCCTGAATATATGAGATTTCAAGGTATTTTTCATTTGCTTTTTTTTTTGAGTTGGAATCTCACTCTGTTGCCCAGACTGGAGTGCAGTGGCCACTCCCGGCCACTGCAGCCTCGACCTGCTGGGCTCCGGCGATCCTTCCGCCTCAGCCTTCCGAGTAGCCGGAATTACAGGCATGCGCTATCACGCCCGGCTGGTTTTTTTAATATATTGTAGAGATGAAGTCTCGCTGCCCAGACAGGTCTCGAACCCGCAGGCTCAGGCAATCCACTCACCTCAGCCTCCCAAAGGCTCAGGATTACAGGCTGAGCCACCGAGCCCGGCTGATACTTTTAAGTACAAATCAAGTTGCAGAAGTGTGTTAAGAGTTAAGGCTACTTTCTGGCCAGATTTTGTCATTCCCCAGCTTATATTGTGGAATTTTCCTGTACTTGTCCACCAGATGAAAGGGTCGGCTGGGGCAAGGTGAGCTGGAGCTAGTGCCGGGGCAGCAAAGCAGTATTGTAATAAAAGGACAGTTGTGATGGACTCTTGGTTTCATGGATTTGTTTCTGGGCCTTAATCCATCCAGATCCCCTGACAGGCGTCCCCAACAGATTCAAAGGAATCAGCTCCAAGGATGTGAGTCAGCACGAAGAGAGCGTCCTCCCATCCCTGTGCCCACTGGTGCTCGTGGAACGCTATGCTCCACCATGTCTTGGAAGGCCTGGTACCAGAACTTCTGGCAATTAGGTCCGAGACCCTTGCTAGGGATCTCCCAAGATGGAAACCAGGAAAAGCCTGAGAGACACAGAAAATCATCCAAACCTGGGGGGTCCAAGAGCGCGCATATGATAAATGAGGGATGACTCACCACATCCCTCATGCACGGGTGCCATGCAGCTGTTGGAGTCTCAAGGTCTTTCGTGGAGTTACTTCATCAGCCACAGAAGAAAAGAGCAAAGAAACCAAGCATTTTGTCTCCCACCTGAATGGGCGCTGGTAGTCTGAACTTTTCTTCAAGGACCTTCTTGCTTCCCTAGGGAGTAACCCTAGGTAGAGACCGTCAGTTGTCCTTCGAGATCCAGCTCTGTCCATGGGAAAACTCAGAGACGTTGGCTAGAAGGAAGTAAAGAGCTAACTTTAGTCCCTCACCCTGTTGGGCCACAGTGGTCTGTTGTCTTTCCCTGGGACCTTCCAGCACACTGAAGTATAGCCTCAGCCAGAGCTTTCAGTTGCCACCAGATTCCAACACAGTCCACAGAGGGTCCCCAGTTAGGAAATAAGAGAGAGACAGAGATCTTAGATATCTCGGTGGGACCTCCAAAAAATGTTATTGTCTGGATAGGGTGAGGGTGGCGTCCTGGAGGAGTGAGGGGTGGCACAGCACCAGTAACCCAGAGATCCAAGTAGTGCAAAGAATTGCAACATACAGAGGTTTTAAAAAAGAAAAGTTTGTTTAAAAGTAAATGAGAGAGAGAAAGAGAAAGGAGAGAGAAAATTCACCTCCCAAAGGTGGGGGAGGGGACCAAAGTCAGGAAGCACGGCCACACCAGAGTCTAGCAAGGCAATGACCCCTATTTCAATTTTATCGGACTCTATTAAAAACTTTAAGAAATTGGGGAAGATCTACAGGGTCTCATTTTGTGAGACTAATAGTAAGGGCTTTGATTTTAATTTTAATCCAGTGGGCTTTTCAGAGGATCAGAGCATCCATCCCAATAATGGGAAATCCAAGGAGAATGGGAACTATGTCTATAGATGAGCTCAGAATATTTATATACCAATTTTCTTAGTCCATTTGAGCAGTCATAACAGAATACAATAAGTTATATTGGGTAACTTGTAAATGAAAGAAGTATTTTCTTACAGTTTGGGAGGCTTGGAAGAACAAGATCAAAATGCCTCCTGATTTAGTGTATGGTGAGGGCACACTCCCTAGTTCTTAAATGGCCATCTTTCATCATGTTTTCACATGTCAGAAAGGGCAAGGGTCTCTGAGGTCTCTTCTATAAGGGTGCTAATTTCATTCATGAGTTACACTCTCATGGCCTAATCACCTCCCATGTGCCCCACCTTCAAATACCATTACAAGTGAAAAATCATAAACTGCACTGCTATAAATTTGCTTAACATAGTTGCTGCCTCAAAATCCAACCTTGGGCCTAACATAAGTTACATGAAAGCTAGTTGTACTGCATCACCTTTGGCCTAGTTGAAACTTCCTCTTACCTTCTGATTGTTTGCAATATAATACACTTGTTCCTTATCTCCATTGTCAAAAACAGTTGGCTCTGAATGCATTGATGTTTTTCTGGGCTCTCTATTCTGTTACATTGGCATATATGTCTATATGTAAGGCAGCACCATACTGTTTTTGGTTACTATAGATTTGTACATTTTGAATTGAATAATGAGCTGCCTTAAGCTTTATTCTTTTTGCTTGAGATTACTTTGACTATTTGAATATTTTGTGGTTCCATACAAATTTTAAAATTGTTTTCTATTCCTGTGAATAGTGTCATTGGTATTTTAATATGAATTGCATTAAATACGTAGATCACTTTGGGTAATATCGGTAATATCAACATTTTAGCAATATTATTGTTCAAATCCATAAACACGAAATATCTTTTCCTTTATCTGTGTCATCTTTAACTTCTTTCATCATTATATTATAGTTTTTATTGTCAAGATCTTTCACTTCATGGTTAAATTTATTTTTAAGTATTTCATTTTGGGAACAGCTATTATAAATGAGGTTGTTTTCCTGAGTTCTTTTTCAGATAGTTTAATGTTAAAATATAGAAACACTATTGATTTTCACATGTTGATATGTATCCTGCACCATTACTTAATTGATTTATTAATTTTAACAGTTTTTAGGTGGAATTGTCAAGGGTATCAATATGTAAGACCACGTTACCTCATAACAAAGACACTGTAACTTTTTCCTTTCCAATTTGGATGTCTTATTTCATTCTCTTGTCTAATTGCTCTAGCTAGGACTTTCAGTATTATGTTGAATAGAAGTGGTAAAAGTGGGAATCCTTGTCTAGTTCCAGAGCTTAGAAAAACAGTTTTCAACTTTTCTTCATCCAACATGATGTTAACTGTGAGTTTGTCTAGGAAAATGGAATAGACACATGAAGAAGAATGAAAATACATTTTTATGTCTTATCATATGCAAAAATCAACTCAAAATGATTAAAAGACTTAAGACAAGTAGCAAATGGCTAGAAAAAAGCATGGGGCATGCTTCATAACATTGGTCTGGGGAAACTTTTTAAAATAAAAACACAGGCAGCAAAAACAATAGACAAGTAAGAGTACATCAAACTAAAATGCTTCAGCACAGCAAAAAATAAGGACAATCAATAGAGTCAAGAAACAACCCACAGAACGGCAGAAAATGCTTGCAATCTATACAACTGACAAAGGGTTTATATCCATGATATATGAGAAATTTAAACAATGTAATAGCCACAAAACAAATGACCAAAATAGACTTTTCAAAGAAACATATACAAATAGTCAATTGGTATATGAAAAATGCTCAACATCACTGCTGCTCAGTGAAATGCACAATAAAACCATAATGAGATATCACTTCACACCTATTAAAATGGCTATTATCAAAAATACAAAAGATAGCAAGTGTTGGTGAAGATATGGAGAAAGGGAAACCCTTATACACTGTTGATGGGAATGTACAAGAGGGGATCCAACAAAAAAGTGGCATCATATTTCTGAAGGATGGGCTCCTTGTAGAACAGGCTTCTCCCACTAGGTGAGTGTTCTAGAAACCCATCAGCATCAGTGTACCAACTAGAGTTGCTATGAGAGGCTGCATTTGTCTTCAGTGAAATTTTTTTTGAGATTCTTTCAACGTGTTTGCCCATTTCATGATAAATGATTTATGAGTGCACCTGCCCACACTGCTCTAAGTTTTCGGTAATTTTTAACAAAAATGGCATGACCTCAGGCCCCATCCCGTCTATTCACCCAATCTCACTCCAAGTGACTTTTTATTTATTTTCACAGATGAAAAATGTCCTCAAAGGGAAACCTTTTGCAAATGTGGAAGAGGTGAAACAAAAAATGGCAGAAGCACTTAAAGGCATCAAAATTGATGAGTTCAAAAACAGTTTTGAGCAGAGGAAAAGACATTTTGATAGGTGTATTGCATCAAACGGATAGTACTTTGAAGGTGACTGAAGTTCAAACATGTAAGAATAAATAAACAATTTTTTAAATAAATAAATTCCAGGGTTTTTGGGGTCACCCCTCATGTATTAATACAGTAATTTTGGAAAATTGTGAAACTCTTCAAAAAATTAAAAATAAAACTATCTTATAATCCAACAATTCTACTAACAGGTATATATCCAAAATTAATAAAATCTGTATGCATCTACTCTCTCACTTTTGTTGTAGCACTATTCCCAATAGCAAAGACAGGGAATCAACCTAAGTGTTCATAAGGGTATATATGCACAATGAAATACTATTCAACCATATAAAAGAATGAAATACTGCCATTTGCAAGCACGTGGATGAGCTTAGAGAACATTATTTCTTTTTTTCTTTATTTCAATAGTTTCAGGGGGTACAAATAGTTTTTTGTTACATAGTTGTATTGTGTAGTGGAGAAGAAGTCTGGACTTTAAGTGTACCCACCACCCTCACCTGTGAACATTGTATATGATAGGTGATTTTTCATCCCTCCACCACTTCTCATACTCTCCTTTCTGAATCTCCAATGCCCATTATGTCATTTGTTATCCTTTTGCCTATTCTTAGTTTAGCTCCCACTTGTAAGTGAGAACATGTGGTACAGTTCTCCTTGTGGAGATCTTTCCACTACTTGGTTAAATATAATACTAGCTATGTTAGTTTTTTGTCTGCTATTGTAAATGTAATTGAGTTCTTCATTTCATTTTCAGCTTGGTCATTATTGGTGTATAGCAGTGCTACTGATTTGAGTGTGTATTTACTGAAACTTTACTGAATTCATTTATCAAGTCTAAGAGTCTTTTAGAGGAATCTTTAGGCTTCTCTAGGTATATGATTATATTGCAAGCATAGAGATAGTTTGATTTCTTCTTTTTCAGTTTGGATACTTTTTATTTCTTTTTCTTGCCTGATTACTCTAGCTAGGACTTCCAGTACTATATTGCTTAGAAGCAGGGAAAACGGGCATCCTTGCCTTGTTCCAGTTCTGAGGGAGGAATGCACTAGGCTTTTCTTCATTTAGGGTGACATTGGCTGTGGATTTGACGTGTATGGATTTTATTAACATGAAGGATGCTCCCCCTATGCCAGTCTTGCTGAGTATTTTTTATCATGAAGGGATACTGAATTTTATTAAAATGCTTTATCTGCATCTATTGAAATGATCATAGATTTTTGTTTTTAATTCTGTTTATGTAGCAGGTCACATTGATTGACTTATGTATGTTGATCCAGCTTGGTATCACTGGGATAAAACCCACTTGTTTGTGGTGGATTTTATTTATGTGCTGCTGAATTCAGCTTGCTAATATTTTGTTGAAGGGTTTTGCCTCTGTGTTCATAAGGAATATTAGTCTGCAATTTTCTTTTTTGTTGTATCTTTTTCCTGCCTTTGATATCAGAGTGATACTGGCTTTGTAGAATGAGTTAGGGAAAATGTCTTCCTCTTTAATTTTATAGAATACCATCAGTAAAATTGGTACTAGTTATTTGAAAGTCTCATAGAATCTGTCTGTGAGTCCATCAGGTCCTGAACTTTTTTTATTGGGAGACTTTTATTTACTGTTTCAATCTCACTACTCATTATTGGTCTGTTCAGGGTTTGTATTTGTTCCTGATTCAAGGTTGGGGGGGTTGTATTTTTCCAAGCATTTATCTATTTCCTCTAGATTGTCTAGTTAGTTTGCATAGAGGTGCTCATAATAGTCTTGGATGGTTTTCTACATTTTTGTCTTGTCGGTTGTAATGTCTCCATTTTCATTTCTGATTCAGTTAATTTGAATGTTCCCTCTTCATTTCTTAATTAACCAAGCTAGTGGTCTGTTTTGTTTATCTTTTCAAAAAATCAGCTTTTTGTTTCACTGAACTTTGTATTGCTTTTTATTTCAATTTCATTTATTTCTTATCTGATTTTTGTTATTTCTTTTCTTCTGGTAGCTTTGGGCTTGCTCTGTTCGTGTTTTTTCTAGTTCCTTGAGGTGTGAAGATAGGTTGTCAATATTTGATCTTTCAGTCTTATGTGTTATAACTTTTCTTCTGAGCACAGCTTTGATTGTTTCCCAGCGTTTTTGATAGCTTGTTTTATTGTTGTCATTCACTAGGAAAAAAATTTTTTGATTTCCATCTTTAATTTGTTGTTGAATTAAGGATTATTCAGGAGTAGATTGTTTAACTTCCATGTTTCTATTTGGTTTTGTGAGTTCTTCTTGGGGTTAATTTCTAGTTTTATTCCACTGTGGTCTAAGAAGGTGCTTAATATAATTTCAATTATTTTTTGAATTTATTGAGGCTTTATTTGTGGCCTATGATATGGTCTACCTTGAAGAATGTTCCAAGTGCTGATGAGAAAAAAGTGTATATTCTGTAGTTTTGGAATGGAATGTTCTGTAGATGTCTCTTAGTTCCATTTGCTCTAGGGTCTAGTTTAACTCTAAAGTTTATTTGTTGACTTTCTGCCTTGATGATCTTTCTATTGCTCTTAGTGGAGTGTTGTCATCTCCCACTATTATTCTATTGCTGTCTATCTCTCTTTGAGGTTTAGTAGAATTTGTTTTATAAACCTGGGGGCTCTGGTATTACGTGCATATATATTTAAAGTTGTTATGTCTTCTTGTTGGATTGATCTTTTTATTATCATATAATAATCATCTTTGTCTTTTTTTTACTGTTGTCAATTTAAAGTCTGTGCTATCTGATATGAGAATGGCTACTCCTGTTTGTTTGTTTGTTTTGGTTTTCATTTGCATGAAATATTTTTCCTACCCTTTTACCTTGAGTCTATAGGAGCCTTTCTGTGTTAAGTGGACCTCTTGAAAACAGTAGGTATTTGGATTGTGTTTTTTTAATGCATTCTGCCAGTTTATATATTTTTAGTGGGGCAGTGAGACCATTTACATTCAGATTTCATAATGATATGTAAGGTAGTATTCCATTTATTATACTGGTTGTTATTTAGCTGCTTTATTTATTTATTTATTTATTTATTTATTTATGTGTTGGTGTTCCATAAGGTCTATGAGCTATATGATTTCCAGGGTTTTTTTACTGGTGTATTTTGACATTTCATTTCAACATTTAGAATTCATTTTAATATTTTTTGTAGATACTATTTAGTGGTGACAAATTCCCTCAGCTTTTGCTTGTCTGAGAAAGACTTCATTTCTCCTTCATTTATGAAACTTAGTTTTGTAGGATATAAAATCATTGGCTGACTTTTATTCTGTTTGAATAGATTGAAGGTGGCGCCCCAATTCTTTTGGACTGTATAATTTCTTCTGAGATGTCTGCTATTAGTCGGATAGGTTTGCCTTTGTACATTATTTGATGTTTTGTCTCATTGCTCTTAAAATTATTTTCTTCACATTAATGTTGTATAACCAGATGATTATACACATTGATGATGACCTTTTTGTAATAAATTTTCTGTGAATTATTTTTGGCTTCTTATATCTGGGTGCTTAAATCTCTGGCAAGGCCAGGAAGTTCTTCTCCATTATTCCCTCAAATAAGTTTTCCAAATCTGTTGTTTTCTTTTCCTCTTCAGGAACAACTATGTTTCTTGTGTTTGGACATTTTACATATGACCACATTTCTTGTAATTCTTGTTCCATTCTCCTGATTATTTTTTCTTTATTGTCATTTGATTGGATTAATTTAAAAGCCATCACATTCTGATTTTCTATCTTCTGCTTGCTTTAAACTATGAAAACTTTCAATTGCATTTTGTACTTTCCTAAATGATTCTTTTATTTTCAGAATGTCTACATGGTTTTTTTAAAAAGATATTTATCTCTTTGGAGAATTTTTCATTCATGTAATGAATATTTTTTAGAATTTTCTTTATGGTGGTTTTCAATTTTCTTCTGCAGCTCTTTGGGCAATTTTATAAACAGTCTCTTGTGTTCTATGTTTGGAATTTCAAATATTTTATTTTAGTTAGAGTCTTCGGCTGAAGACAAAATTAAATATTTTATTTTAGTTAGGATCTACCCCTAGTGTGGCCTTTGGGTTTTTTTTTAATAACTCCATTTTTTCATGTTGTCAAATTATTTTTCTGGTTCCTTCTTATTTGGGTAGACTATTACTTCCTATTTGAGTTTAGCAGGAGGATGGCATAGGCACTGTAGGGTTACCTTGGTTATATAAAGCCTTGATGTGGTGAGTTTCTCAATTGCCAGTTGCAACGGTCCTGTGCTGAATATCTGCACTGGTTCACGGCACCCTGGGTAGCTGGAGTGGCTTGGAAAGTGGTGTGATTTGGGGTCTGGGATCAGATCTTCCTCAAAGATGAAGTATTACATCAGATGTGTTGGACTGTGCTGTTGACCTCCAACTAGAAGTTGACACTTGTGGGAGAAAGCCAGCTGTGATGCTAGCTGTAGGCTTTCTGCCTAGTTGGTGTTGCTCCAAGTAAGTGCCCAGCCAACCTAGTCAGAGGGCAGAGTTCTGGGATTACCTAAATTCTTTGTATGTTTTGAGTCTTCAAGAGGAGTGTGGGGGGAAGGAGCAGAAGTACCCTACTTGTGTGCACTTTTTGTCTACATCAGTGGGGATTAGGAGAGAGTCCCAGGCTATGGAATAATGTTGTGCACAGAAGGCAAAGAAGAGTTTACACAGGGAGCCAGAAGTTGCTATGGCAACGAGTCGTACTCAGATCCTTGCCTTAATCTCAGGCACTTTGTTTTCTGAATATGAAAGTGCAGCTGACCTCAGGGCATGAGGTGTTCTCATGGCAGCTCACCCCAGCCAGAAACTGTCTGCCTCCATGGAGTTTGTTTTGGAGCCCATCCTCTACCAGACCATCTAGAAAGCAGCCACTTGAATGGGTTATGGTGGCTGGAGTTCCTTGGGGTTTTTTTGTTTTCTGCACCACTCCACTGTGGATAAGGCAGATTCCTGTGAGGGACTGGAGTTCTGCAAGTTTCAGCAGCTTCTCCAAGTCTGTGGCAGAAGCACAAAACTCCTAAATCACCCCCCCTCCTTTCCACTATGTTTGGAGGCTGCTGGAGATCTATGCCACGATTCAAAGGGGAGTCTGGTGAATTCCAGTGCAGGTCTCTTGGTTTTTCATTTCTTTGCACTATGTGGTTATTATCCCTTCTTTGATGAGACTTGGGATGTGCTGCTGGTCCTGTTCCTTTCTGGGTACTAAGGAAACACTCCTCTATAACTTTATTTTAGATTTCACATACAAGTAAAATTATACACAATTTGTCTTTTTGTTTGGTTTGTTTCCTCTGTGGAACTCCGCCTCTGGACTCCCTCCACAGCCCCCACTGCCAGTGCCCTGCCAGGTACTGAAGTGGTTAGGCAAAGCCTAGAGCCAGCAGTCTCTTCTGCAGCATTGGTGAGGCAGATCCAGGGGTGTAGTCTTTCCCCACTGGTTCTTCACAGGAAAACTGTTGTCCATTTTTTAAAATGACACTCAGTTTTTGCAACCTGGAAGAGCCAAGGAGCAAGCAGAGAAGTTGTAGCACCAGTGGAGAAGTTGTTGCACCAAGGTCCTGGCCACTTGCTCACGAGACCCCACTTAGTCAATCTCTCTCAGAATTTTCTTCCCAGGAAGGATTTTGCTGATTTTAAAAAAAATGTGTGCTCTGCTTCAGCGTCCTGGGAATCGCTAGAGTCCAAGCCCAGCAGCTGCGGCACCAGCCGCTGCACCAGGAGATCCCTGGCCACTAGCTCCCTAGCCCTCACTCAGTCAGTCACTCACATGTCCATTCACTCACCAGCACGTACACAAACTTTTCCATATACTCACTCACACTGGGACTAGCATAGTCCAACTGGTTCAGCCACCTTTTTTGTATCCAATCACAAATTTTATTTCTTTTGAATATATATCCAGAAGTGATATTGAAATTGTTGGGTCATAAGGTAGTTCTATTTTTAATCTTTAGGGGAAGCTTTGTGCAGTTTTTCTTAATGACTATATCAATTTACATTCCCACAAACAGTGTACAAGTGTTCCCTTTTGCTAACACATGCTGTTTTTTATGTTTTTGATTATAGTCAAACACATGTGAGTTGATATTCCATTGTTATTGTAATTTGCATTTTTGATGATTAGTGATTTTGAGCAGCTATTCATAAACCTGATGGTATATGAAAAAATATATTTGTATGTCTTTTTAAAATAAGTATTTATTCACTTTCTTAGTCCATTTGTTAACCTGGTTATTTGCTTTTCTTCTATTGAGTTATAATTGTTCCTTTTACATTTTAAATATTAGTGCCTTATTAGATATGCTGTTTGCAAATATGTTCTATCATTCTGCAGCTTGTCTTCTCATTTTGTTGACTGTTTCTTTTGCTGTGCAGAAACTTTTTAGTTTGATGCAATCTCACTTGCTCATTTTGGTTTTGTTGCTTGTGCTTTGGATGTCATTTCAAAAAAATTCATTGCCCAGACAAATGTCAAGAAACTTTGTTCCCTATGCTGTCTTCAAATAGTTTAATGGTTTTCAGTCTTACATTTAAGTATTTAATCCACTTTGAGTTATTCTTTCTATATAATGTGAATAAGTTAAAACTTATTCTTTGACTTGGGGATACACAGTTTTCACTTTTCACAACACTATTGCAGAGACTGTTCTTTCTTTATCACATGCTCTTGTCATCCTTGTCAAGAAACTAAGACACAAGAAACTAAAGCATATGAAAACGAAGTAATTGACAAGTTTGCTCTGTCTGTGTTGACTTTACTGACTTTTCCTTTTCTATGCTTCCATGCCTCACTGACACATTCTTTCTTTAGATATGTCAAATTTGTCAATCAAGTTATAGACAAGTCTTGACAGTGCAAGGCATTATATTTCTTGAAGGTGATTTTTGTATTCTATTCAATGATACATTCACTATACAGTTTAACTCTCAAATAAAATTTTATTTTCAAGTTTCTGGGAATATTTTATTGTTGCTCCCTAATATTACCTAGAAGTTTTTATCATATCAATTTTTAAAATTCCAAAAATTTTAAAACCTCACATTCTATAAGTATTTTCCATTATTTTACATCTTACATTAAGGTCTGCATTAATCTTTCCTTTGGTGGATGTTCTACAACATTTATTATTAATTTAAAATAAATTTTATTAATAAATTTCTTGAAAAATTATCCATATGCTACTTCTTATTATTTCCCATTCAATTTCTTTAGAAATTATTTTTAGTTACACAAGTAATATATAGATTCAGGCTTCATTAAAATGTCTGGGCAGCGAGACCTCATCTCTACAATAAATCAGAAAAAAAATCAGCCGGGTGTGGTAGCGCATGCCTGTAATTCTGGCTACTCAGAAGGCTGAGGCGGAAGGATCGCCGGAGCACAGCAGGTGAGGCTGTGGTGGCCGAGAGCGGCCATTGCACTCCAGTCTGGGCGACTGAGTGAGGCTCCAACTAAAAAAAAAATGTTGAAATATTAACGACAAATTTAAAGGTTTTTATGTCTATCACCCTCATCACATCTTCCTTTATCCCCTTTCCCAAATGTAACCACCATTATTGAATTAGTTTATATCCTTCCAGATTTTATTCTATGGATTTACATATAGAGAGAGAACAGTATATAAAATATGCAATATTATTTTCTGTGTATTCTTTTAATATAAACTATATTATACTGTACTTACATTTTGCAGATTGCTTTATTCACTCATTATATAATGAAGATCTAGTCCTGTTATTACATAGATATCTACTTCATACACTATAGTTTGTATAGACATTCCTCTATTGATTAGTGACATGTGTGTGCAGGTATCTTTTTCATAGAGTGATTTGAGTTTCTCCAGGTATATTCCCAAAAGGGGGACTGCAGGACTGTATGGAAGGTCAATTTTAAGATCTTTTAGAAATCACCATAGTATGTGTTAATCACAATAGCATGTGTTAGCAAAAGGGAACACTTGTACACTGTTGGTGGGAATGTAAATTGATATAGTCGGGTTAGAACCCTTGAAAACAGCATTTCTGTGAACATACATACATGTCTTCTTGTGAAGGTCTTTGTAGTAAGTTGAGCAGTGCTCCTCCCCAAGAAAGTATGTTTACCTGGAACCTATAAATAAAACCTTATTTGGAAAAAGGGTCTTTGCAGATTTCATTAAGTTAAGATCTGGAGATGAGATCCAGTCGTATTTTGCTACTGTGTCCTAATCTAATGACAAGTGTCTTTAAAGAAGTGGAGATGACACACGGGGAGAAGGTGATGACATGAAGATCTAGGAAAAGATGCATTTCCAAGGCAAAACACCCCAAGGATTGCCAGAAGCCACCAGAAACTAGGAGAGACATATGAAACAGATTATCCCTCAGTTTTAGGTTTATTTCTTGCTATTTTCTACTATTGATTGCTATTATGAATGAGACATTTTTCCTATTATATTGTAATGTTGAATTTTGCTGGATGGTTTTTCTGAAAGTATTGAAAAAATTTATATAGTTGCATCACTTTACTTGGTTGATTATGAATAACATTCATAGATTCCTATGATAAATAATATTTTTTACACTTTTGTTTTAAAATTATATTGGCATAGGGTCTTCTATTTTTATGATGTCCTTGTTTAGTTTCAGTGTCAAGGACATGCTTATTTGCAAAATGAATTTGGTAGTTCCCCCTTTTCTACTCTGAAACTGTTTTTATGGAATAAAATTATATGTTCCATGAAGTCTTGATAAAATTCACTTGGAGGAACTCATTCACGTGATGCTTTTTGAAAGCAAATAGATATGTGAAAGCAGTTTTAATTTATTCTCTGGTATTGCATTAGACAGATTTTCCATTTCTTCTGTGATAGATTTTGATAATTAATATTTTTCTAGAAGCTTGCCAGTTTTATCCAGTTCATGGTTTGTCAGTCTAAGCACTGCTGACATTTTGGGCTGGATGATTCTTGGTTGTGGGAGGCTGTCCTGTGTACTGCAGTATGTTTATCAACACCTCTGGCCTCTACCAACTAAACGTCAGTAGCACCCTCCTTAATTGTGACAACCAAAATGTTTCGAAGTATTTTCAAATACTCTCTGGGGATCAAATATTATTTATATTTTTATATGATTTTATATGTATTTTATTAGTGTTTTCCCAAAGCAACACTTAGTATTGTTGATCAATTATACACTCATTTCTGTATTTCTTTGTGACAATGTTGACAATTTTCAAAAGTATTTTTATCAAAAACTAGAATGTATACTACCATGAACCTCACCACTTAGCTTTAGCAATGCTCAACTAATAGCTCATCTGGTTTCTTTCATTTATACAGTACTCTCACCATCTCCTCTCCTATACTACTCTGAAGCAAATCCCAGATCTTATATTCTTTCATTTGTAGATATTATGTAACTATAAAAGATAAGAAAGCTTTATTAAATATAACCACATTGCACATAAATATAATTTCTTTGGTTTGTTATTTTAAAGATATGGGGTACAATTCAGGGTTAGGTATGCAAATGTTCATTATGCAGGTACCCTTGTTGGTGAGGTGTGCTCCCTTCCCCCACCCCCCAGCAGTTTCTCAATACTGCCAATCACTTTCTTGCAGCATAATAATAATTGTTCAAGGTTCACTTATGAGTGAGAACATGTGGTACTTGGCTCTTTGCTTCTGTGATCACTCAGTATTATAGACTGTAAGTCCATCGAAGTTGTTGCAAAGTTCATAATTTTGTCTTTCTTTATGGCTGTGTAATATTCCATTGTGTATATGTACCACATTTTTTTATCCAGAGCTCTTTTGATGGGCAGCAGGGTTGGTTTCATGTTTTTGCTATTGTGAATAATACTGCAATAAACATGTGTGTGCAGGGATCTTTTTCATAGAGTAATTTGAGTTTCTCCGGGTATATTCCCAAAAGGGGGATTGAAGAGTTGTATGGAAGGTCAATTTTACGATGTTTTAGAAATCACCACACTGTTTTCCACAAAGGTTTTACTAGTTTACACTCCCATCAACAGTGTAGAAGTGTCCCCCTTTCCCTGCATACTCTGCAGCATCAGTTGTTTTTTGTGTTCTTGATGATGGTAGCCTGACTGGAGTTAGGTGATATCTCAGTGTGGTTTTAATTTGCATTTCTTTGATGACTAATGACACTGAGCATTTTTTCATGTATCTGTTGCTACTCATATGACTTCTTTTGAGAAGCGTCTCTTCATATCTTTTACCCACTTTGTAATGGGATTGTTTTTCTTTCTTTTTTTTTTCTTTTCAGCACATTTGAGTTCCTTGTAGATCCTAGATGTTAGACCTTTGTTAGATATACAGTTGACAAATATTTTTTCCCAGTCTGTGGGCTGTCTCCCTGCTCTCTTGATGGTTTATTTGGCTTTGCAGAAGCTTTTCACTTTGATGAGGCCCCATTTGTCTATCTTATCTCCTATGGCATGGGCATTTGGGGTTTTGATCAGGAATTGGTTGCCAGTTCCTTTTTTCATAAGGGCGTCTCCTGCATTTTCTAAGGTTCTTATAGTTGATCCATTTGGAGTTGATTTTTGTGTATGGTGATAGGTAGGGGTCCCGTTTCAATGTTCTGAAAGTGATCAGTCAGTTTTCCCAGCACCATTTGCTGAATAGGTTCTCCTCTCCCCAGTGGTTCACGGTGGAGGCTTTGTCGAAGATGAGTTGGTTGGGAAAATGAAGTTTTGCTTCTGGAATCTCTGTTCCATTGGTCTATATGCCTGTTCTTGTAGCAATACCAGGCTGTTTTGATTATTGTAGCCTTACAATAAAGTTTAAAGCTTGAAAGTGTGATACTTCCCACTTTTTTTTCCTGAGGATTGCTTTCATGTTTCGTGGTCAGTTATGTTTCCATTTGAACTCCTGTATTGCCATTTCCAGGCCAGAGAAGAATGATACTGGTATTTTAATGGGTATTTTATTAAATCAGTAAATAGCCTTGGGTAGAATGAACATGTTAACAGTGTGATTCTTCCAATCCATGAGCATGGAATATTTTCCCATTTATTTGTGTCATCTTTGATTTCTTTGAGCAGTGTTTTGTAGTTTTTGTTGTAAAGGTCTTTCACTTCTCTAGTTAGGAAGATGCCAAGGTATTCCTTTTTCTGTGCGACTATTGTGAATGAGATTGCGCTTTTTATTTGGGTTTCTGTTTGTTTATTGTTGATGTATAGGAATGTAACTGTCTTTTGCACATTTATTTTATATACTGAGACTGCAAAAGTTTTTCATCAGTGCAAGGAAGTTTTTGACACATTCTCTTGGGTTTTCAAGGTATAGAATCATGTCATCTGCAAAGAGGGTTAACTTAACTTCCTCTTTTCCTATTTGGGTACCCATGATTTCTTTCTCTTGTCTGATTGCTCTACCTAGTACTTCCAATACTTTGTTGAACAGGAGGGGTAACTGTGGGCATCCTAGTCCTGCTCCGGTTTTCAGGGGAAATGGTTCCAAATTCTCTCTGTTTAGAAGTATGTTGGTTGTTTTTCTCATAGATGGCTCTTACTCTTTTGAGGTATGTTCCATCTATGCCTAGATGTTCAAGGATTTTTATGAAGAAGGGATGCTGCATTTTATCAAAAGCTTTTTCTGCATCTAATGATATAATCATGTGATTTCTGTTTTTGCATCTGTTGATGTATTTAATTACGCTTATGGTCTTGTGGATGTTGAACCAGCCCTGCATCTTGGAGATGAAGCCTACTTGTTCATGGTGGATGATTTTTTTTTATAGTCAATATATTTTATTATGATATTGTGGGGTACAGTTAAGGGTTAGGTATACAAATATGCTTCATTTAGGCACCCTTGTTGATAAGATGTGTCTCCCCATCCCCAGACAGATATTTACTACCATTAATCCCATTTCCCTTCCTCTCCCCTCCATAGTTTCCCACCAGTGTCAGTCATTTTCTTATAGTATTATGTTGGATGTTCAAGGTCCACTATATGAGTGAGAACAAGTGATACTCAGATCTTTGTTTCTGTGAGAGATCACTCAGTATTATAGACTCTAGTTCCATCCAGGTTGCTGCAAAATTCATGATTTTGTTCTTTTTTATGGCTGCGTAGTATTCCGTTGTGTATATGTACCACATATTTTTTAATCCAGTACGCTTTTGATGGACAGCATGGCTGCTTCCAGGTTCTTGCTATTGTGAACAATGCTGCGATAAACATACATGTGTGGGTATCTTTTTTATAGAGTGATTTGAGTTCTTCAGGGTATATTCCCAGTAGGGAGATTGTGGGGTCATACGGGAGGTCAATATTTAGAGCTTTTAGGAATCGCCATACTGTTTTCCACAGAGGTTGCACTAGTTTGCACTCCCACCAACAGTGTAGAAGTGTTCCCTTTTCACCATACCCTTTGAGTTATTGATAATTGCCATTCTGATTGGAGTTAAGTGGTATCTCAGTGTGGTTTTGATTTGCATCTCCTTGATGATTAGTGAGGTTGAACATTTCTTCAAGTGTCTGTTGGCTGCTCGGATGTCTTCCGTTGAGAAGTATCTGTTCTTATCTTTTGCCCACTTTATAATGGGGTTGTTTGTTTTTTTCTTTTCAGCACGTTTGAGTTCCTTGTAGATGCAAGCTGTTAAGCCTTTGTCGGACCTGGAGTTGGCAAATACTTTCTCCCAGTCTGTAGGCTGTCTCCCTGCTCTCTTGATGGTTTCTTTGGCTTTGCAGAAGCTTGTCGGTTTAATGAGGTCCCACTTGTCTATCTTATCTCTTATGGCCTGTGTGTTTCGGGTTTTTTCAGGAATTGGATGCCAGTTGCAATTTCCATGAGGGTATGTCCTTCATTTTCTAAGGTTCTTACGGTTTGAGGTTTTACATTTAGGTCTCTGATCCATTTAGAGTTAATTTTTGTGTATGGGGATAGATGGAGGTCCTGTTTCAATCTTCTGCATGTGGTCAGCCAGTTTTCCCAGCACCATTTACTGAATAAGTTCTCCTCTCCCCAGTGGTAGGTGGTGGGGGCTTTGCCGAAGATGAATTGGTTGAGAAATTGAGGTTTTGCTTCTGGAATCTCAATTCTATTCCATTGGTCTATATGCCTGTTCCTGTACCAATACCAAGCTGTTTTGATGATTGTAGCTTTATAGTAAAGTTTGAAGTCTGGTAATGTGATACCACCTGCTTTGTTTATTTTTTGCTGAGGATTGTTCTGGCTATTCTTGGTCGCTTTGTTTCCATATGAATTCCTGTGTTGTTTTTTCTAGGTCTGAGAAGAATGTTACTGGTAATTTGATTTTTGAGATTTGTTGTTGGATATGGTTTGCTAGAATCATGTTGAGAATTTTAGCATCTATGTTTATCAAGGATATTGGCCTGCAGTTTTCTTTCTTTGTTGGATCTTTATCCAGTTTGGGATTCAATGTGATGTTAGCTTCATAAAATGATTGGGAAGCATTCATCTTTCTCAATTGCCTATAATACTTTCAGTAAGGTTGGTATCAGCTCCTCCTTGTATGTTTTGTAGAATTCTACTGGAAAGTCATCTGGTCCAGGGCTTTTTTTTTTTGTAGGTAGTTTTCTTATAACATTGTCGATTTCCTGGGCTGTTATTTGTCTGTTTAGGGTCTCAATTTCTTCTTGTTTAACCCTGGGGAGATTGTGTGATGCTAGAAAGTACTCCATTTCATTTAGATTTTCAATTTTTTTCCATACAAGTGTACATAGTAGTCTCTGATAATCTTTTGTATTTCTTCAGGGTCAGTTGTGACTTGATCTTATGCATTTCTGACTCTCTTTGCTTGATCTTTTTTCTCTCTTTTGTTTGATCAGTCTAGTTAGGGGTGTATCAATCCTATTTATCATTTGAAAGAATCAGTTTTTTTTTCATTGACTTTTTGTATTATATTTTTATCTTCTATGTCCTGTAATTGGGCTTTTACTTTGCTGATCTGGACTCTTCTGCTGCAGTTACGGTTTTGGTGGTCTTGCCTTTCCAGCTTCGTTAGGTGATTTGTTAGGCTGTTAACTTGTGATCTTTCCATGTCCTTTATGTGTGTTCATAGTGATATGAATTCCCCTCTTAGTACTATTTTCATGGCATCCAAGAGATTTAGGTATGATGTTTCTGTGTTTTCATTTGTTTCCAGGAACCTTTTAATTTCTGTTTTGATATCTGTGTTCACCCACGAGTTATTCAGCATCATGCTGTTTAGTGTCCATATTTTTTCTGAGTTTGGGGGGAACTTCATTGGTGTTGGTATTTATTTTTATTCCACTGTTGTCTGAGAAGTTGTGTGGCAGTATTTCAATCTTATGAAATTTGTTTATGCTTAATTTATGGACGAGGATGTGGTTGATATTAGATTAAGTTCCATGTGGTGATGAGTAGAACATATACTCCATGTTTGTTGGGTGGAATGTTCAGTAGGTATCTATTAAGTTCACTTGGTCAAGCATCATGTTGATGTTCCAGATCTCTTTGTTGATTTTTTTAATCTTGGTGATCTGTCTAGGGTTGTTAGTGGGGTATTTAAGTCCTCAGCTATGATAGTGTTAGAGTCAATATCTTTTTTTAGTTTACCTAAAAGCTACCTTATGAAAGTTGGTAATCCTATGTTGGGTGCATATATGTTTAGAATGGATATTTCTTGTTGATGGATTGCACCTTTTGTCATTATACAGTGACCTTCCATATCTTTTTACATTTTTGATAGCTTAAAGGGTATTTTGTTAGACATTAAGATCACAATTTCTGCTTTCTTTTGTGTTCCGTTCACCTGAGATGAGTCTCCTGGAGACAACATATTGTTGCTTCATGATATTTTATCCAAATTGCCATTCTGTGTCTTCTCAGTGGTGCATTTAGTACATTCACATTCAGACTAATTATTGAAATGTTAGAGTTTATCCCTGTCGTAAGGTTCTTATAGAGTTTGTTGTTGCTGCTGTTGTTTGTTTTTTTATTTGTTTGTTGTCTTTCTTTTGATTTTGGGGTTGATTTATGTGTGTTTCAATATTTTTCCTGCATTCTTGAGAAGGGCATGGTCATTCTTTTTTTCTTTCTTCTGTTTTTAATACTTCCTTTAGTGTATCTTATAGAGCTGGTCTGGAGGTGGTTCAAACTCTTAGGGATTGCATGTCTTGGAAGGACTTTAATTCTCCATCACTGATGAAACTTAGCTTACCCAGGTAGGTAATTCTTAGTTGAAAGTATTTATCTTTGAGAACTTTGAAGATTGGACTCCTGTCTCTCCTAGCCTGAAGTGTTTTTGTAGATAAGTTTGCTCCTATTCTAATTGGTCTTCCCCAGTATGAAATCTGACCTTTCTCTCCTGATGCCTTTAAGAGTTTTTCTTTTATACCTACTTTGTGTAAGCAAATTACTATGTGTCAGAAATTGGTCTCATTTGTTGTCTTGTAGGGATTCTCTGATTCTCTTGTATTTGAATGATCACATCACTGATGATATGAGGGAAGTTTTCTTGGATAATTTCATGAAATGTTTCTTTCAGGGTGGCCTCTGTCTCCCTATCTGCCTCAGAGATTCCAATTAGTCTTAGGTTTGGCCTCTTGATATAATTGCTAATCTCTTGGTGGCTTTGTTCTGTCTTTCAAGCATATTTTCTACGTTTTTAACAGTTTGGGTTAGTTCCATATTTTGATCTTCAAGCTTTGAGATTCTTTCTTCTGCTTGGTTAATTCTGTTTTCCATGCTTATCAGTTTGTTATTTATTTCATTTACTGTATTGTTTATTGCTGTTAGCTCAGTTATCAACTCTTTCATTCTTTCCTTTTGTCTCTCTTCATTTCTATTTGCTCTCTCTATTAATATTTTGATGTCTTGGTTTGTGGTTTGAGACTAGTCATTCTGGGGGCTCTTTATTGTTTGAGTTCCAAAGTCTGTATTCTCAGTTGTTGTTTTCCCAGGGGTCTGTGAGACCCATATTCTTCCTTTGGTTTTTCTTCATTTGTGAAGGTTTTCGTCCCTCTCCCCCTTTTTTAACCTCTTATTTAATTATGTTGTTCAGTGATTGGGGATAACTTTTACTTCTGTTTTCTCAATCTCCTATTCTTTCTTATGTAGATCCTCTGGCTTTGTTCAATTTTGAAACCAGACTGATGGTGGATGACTGTGTATTTTGCAGTTTTGAGATTTGATTAAGTGGGGAGTTGTGATCTGGAAGCTACCTGAAGATCCCAGTATCCACTGACCAGTGTGAGGGTCCTCTGGAACCCACTTCCTTGCCTTATAATCTGTTCGCACAGTAGTGGTGTTTGTTTGCCCCTGAAGCAAAGTTAGGTAAGAAAATGGAAAAAGGAGGGAGGAAGATGAAAGGAAAGTGAAGAGAGAAGAAGAAGAGGGAAAGTAGATAGGTGCACCAACTAATGAATAAACAGAGAAACAAAGGCGGTACAAACAAAAACAGCCAGGCTCAGTGGCTCAGCCTGTAATCCCGCACCTTTGAGATACTGAGGTGAGTGGATTGCCTGAGCCCATGGGTTCGAGACTCGCCTGGGCAGGCATGACCTCATCTCTACAATAAAATCAAAAAATTAGCTGGGCGTGGTAGCACACGCCTGTAATTCCGGCTACTCTGAAGGCTGAGGTGGAAGGATCGCTGGAGCCCAGCAGGTCAAGGCTGCGGTGGCCAGGAGCGGCCACTGCACTCCAGTCTGGGTGACAGAGTGAGACTCCAACTCAAAAAAAAATACAGTCATACAAACAAACAAGCAAATTCCCCTGTTGTACTCGCCTTCAAAAATATTCATACACAAACAGAAAACCTAAAAATCTAAACATTAAAATAACAGAAACCAAGCATGTATGAGAACACAAACAAAAGCAGAAAGAGAGAAGAAAATGCAAACAAAAAATTGCTCACTCTGTGACCGTTTCTGTAACTCCAGGTTCCTTTCTCAAGCACAGATGCCACTTTTGGCTGCCACTGCTTTTGTCTATTGCCACTTTTACTGTTGCTGCATTGGGGAGTGACTCTGGTCTCCAGCCCATCCCCTGTCCTTGCAGCACCAGCTGATAAGGTTGCTCTCGGCATAGGTCAGACGCCCCACAGACTACTGGGTGAGGAGGATGGAGCAGATGCTGAATAACCTGACTCATCTGCTGCACTTGTCAACTCTCCCACTCAAATCAGACGTTTCTGTGTCCAGTTCAGTGTGGGGGAGGGACATCTGTCTCTCTGAGCCTGTTGGTCAAACCCAAAGGGGTACACGGATAGCCTCTGAGTCTCAGGTTGGAGGATGGACAGAGCTGGGTGGGGCAATGCAGGTCTCTGTCTGGTCCCAGGACAAAGAAGATGGTGCTGGTCAGCATCTCCTCACTGACAGCAGGGCTCCATTCCAGATTTCTATTCCCTGCTTTCTTCACAGTTCCTGCTGTTCATGCCTGGTCTGCTGCCACAGGTGATGGCATGGGCCAGGTTCTAGGTGGTGAGGAGAAGCTATTCTCTGCTGCCTCCTCTCTAGAAAGCCTTGAGAATGGTAGACAATCTTGCACACCAAGGACTCCAATCTCAGGATGGTTGTGGGTTGCCGTCACGTCTGGAGGAGACCCTGGATGCATGAACCCAAATCTCCCCACAGATGAACTTTCACTCACCCACCAGCAAACATCCACTCACGCAGAGTCATCATGGATACTCGCTTTTGCGGAGGCTCTCACACTCTGACCAACTCCATTGCCATCTTGCTTCTTCTATTCCAACAATTGTATAAATGATCATGTGTGTGCCTGTGTGTGTATGTGAAAGAGAGAGAGGGAGAGGGAAAGGGGGATAGAGAGAGAGGCAGAGAAAGAGAGATTTATAGTTTGTAGAAATTAGTATTTAATAAGGTCTATGCCTTGTATTTGATTGATATATCTCTTAGATTCACTTCTAATTTCTTTGTTCTCTTTCAAATTGTTGAAAAAAATTAGATTGTTTGTCCTGTAGGGTTTCCCCAGTTGGACTTTGGTGATTGTATTTTCAAGGTATCATTTGTATTTCCTACAAATTAGTGTTTCACTTTAGAGGCTTAATCAAACTCAGGTTTAATTTCCTTGGCTAGACTACTCATAGATTGCATGGAGTTCTACAGGGAGGCATATAATATCTAATTGTTCCTCAATGGCTAGATCCCTAAATTTTTTAACGGTGGCAAAATAGTGAGGTCCTATCATTCTATTTTCATTTATTAGGTGACATTCTTTTATAGAGAGAAAATTCCCTTTATCTATTATTTGGCATTTAGTGGTACAGTTTGTATAGGACAAGCAGGATAAATGCTTGACTCTTTACTTACTGGTTTTCAAAATAATGAGTTGGTTCCTGATCATCTTGCAAATATGACTTTTTTTAGTATTATCATAAACATATGGATTCAAACATTTTATGAATTTAAGACATTACAATAAGTCTCCTTACTGATGCTCAAACTGTCCTTTAATTGTCCAGTGGGAGCCTGTACACACTGACTTCTGAGTTTTTTTTTTTTGACACAGCACTAGTGGTCCAATAACCTCCTTGCTTTCTGAGAATAGAAAATGTTGGAGGCTCTACTTGTCCATTTCCTGCCCCAGACTAGAACTCAGCCATATCTCTTAGAAGCCTTGGTTCCTTTCAGTGTAAAGTGATGTCTGGAAATAAAAATCTGGGCCCTGGTCATTATTATCCATCTAATTCAAATTCAGGACTATAAGATTTTTACTTTTAACCCAACGGTCTGCATCGCTTTTCACCCAAAACTAAAATCTTGATTCTCAAAATGACATACATTTACTCATTTGCTCTATCCCACAGTATACAAACAAAGTTTCAGAATAACAATACCAGTGCTATACCACCAAAAATATAATTAGTAAAGAATTCAGAGTAGAGGCCTTAACTTTTCCTTCATTCTTGGCTTTTACCTCCTGACCACCCTGGTATCTTTCCCATATGGTCCTGCATGGCATGACTTTCCTCCTGTTTACAAAACCTACAGTCTAAGAGTGCACTCTGGAATTCATCTAACAAGTGATAGGACCCACAGAATGCAGAGAGGAGAGAAACCTCAGAACCTGCCTAGGTGGACCCAGCGCAGAGCTGTGTGAGGCACCCCAATGCAGCAAAAGGGCTAGTGAGTGTGAGTCCTTGAAAATCAACATTACCACCATGGACTCTTGTAATCCTAGTCACAAGAGAGCCCCTAAACCCCCTGATCTCCTATAAACCTGCCTATGGACTGTGCAGGGATATTGCCTAAGTCCACGTGGAACCTCACAGGCCATGCATCTAGGCACCAGCTACCATTGTTCCACCAAGAAGGAAGGTCCAGCATTCCTCTGAGAAATCAATTTCCAGAGGCTGTCCATAATCTCTTTGCAACTGTTTCCACCACTGCCATACCCTCAAACCAAAAAAGGAGAAGGCAAGCTTTGTACTCTCATATGCCTCAAAACAGATTCCATAGTCAAAATACACAGGAACAGGGAATAGTTAGCGAACCCCTGAGACCCCAGTGTAAGCTGCATCCTGTCAAACAGGGATTGCTTACTCCAGGCCTGCAGTGAGGTAGCCGCCTACCCACCTGAACCCTGCAGCCAAGATATGGCATTCCATTGAGATTTCAACTTCCTGAGGTCACTGAAAAATCCTTTGCAGCCATAGCCATCATTACTGGCTGTTATGTTTAAGTGTCATTTACTGATCTGAAGCCCAAACTACACCACCTTAGAAAAATGTACTGCTACAACAAGCATAATTTGAGACAGTCACTGCATGATCTTATCTGCAACAAAGGAACCTTTACTGAGCAGTGACCCTCTGAAAGTACCCAGGAATGAAGCCAGAACATACACCATAGCCATATGCACAAGGGAAAAAATACAAAGAAGAAGAAAAAAGCCCCATCTTAACAACAGCAAACTCAAAGAAAAAAAGTGTTAGCTCCATCACATGAGAAGGAACCAGTGCAAGAACTGTGAAAACACAAAAAGTAAGTATGTTTTGTTGCCACAAATGATTGCACCAACTCCCAAGTGATAGATCCTAGCCAGAATGGTCTAAAATGACAGCTATAGAATTCAGAATATGGATGACAAAAAGCTCGACAAGATCTAAAGAAAGTGGAAACTCAAAACAAAGAAGTCAAAGATAACCTAATAATTGAAAGTTGGCATGGTCATTCTAAGGAAAAACCAAACTGAACTTCGGGAATTGCAGAATTCACTTCAGGAATTTCAAAATACAATTGTAATCCTTAACAACAGACTAGACAAAGAAGAAGAAGGAATCTTGGAGCTTAAAGATCAACACTTTTAATCAGCCCAGTCACACAAAAATAAACAAAAACAAATTTTAAAAAATGAACAAATATTCTGAAAAGTATGAGATTCCGTAAAGAGACCAAATCTGTATCTGATTGGCACTCCTGACAGAAAAGGAGAGAATGGGAGCAATATGGAAAAAGTATTTGAAGACATAATCCAAGAAATCTTCCTCTGTCTTGCTAGAGAGGTGAACATGCAGATACAAAAACTTCAGAGCACTCCTGCGAAATGCTATATGAGATGGCCACATCAAAGGCACTCAGTCCTTAGACTATCCAAGGTCAACATGAAAGAAAAAAGTCTTAAAGGCAGCTAGAGAGAAGGGCCAGACCACCTACCAAAAGAGACCCATCAGAATAACAGCAGATCTCTCACCAGAAACCTTACAAGACAGAAGAGATGAGAGACCCATTTACAGCATTCTTAAAGAAAAAAATAGTCAATAATTTCTTATCCTGCCAAACTAAACTTTGCAAATCAGGAAAAAATAAAGTCTTTTCCAGAAAAACAATCATTAAGGAAATTGTCACCTATAAGATTTGACCCTACAAGGGACGCTTAAGGGAGTCCTATATATGGAAAAGAAAGGACAATATTGCCTAACACAAAAGTACATGTAAGCACATTATCCACAAGCCATATAAATCAACCATGAAACTGAGAATACAAAGCAACTAGCTAACAACACTATGATAGAAACAAAATCTCACATGTTAAGAGTAACTGTGAATGTCAATGACCTAAGTGTCCCCACTTAAAAGATAAAGATTGGTAGATTGAATAAAAAACAAGACTAATTATACTGCTGCTTTTCAGAGAACCACCCACATCTAATGACACCATTAAGCTCAAGGTAAAGGGATAGAGACAGATCTATAATGCACACTGAAAACATGAAAGAGCACATCTCACTATTCTTGTATTAGATAAAACAGACTTTAAACCAAAAACAGTTTTTTTTTAAAAAGACAATGAAAAGTATTGCATAATAATAATAAAAGTTTTGTAAAAGTCTTGGCCAGGAGCAGTGGCTCCCGCCTGTAATCCCAGCACTTTGGGAGGCTGAGGCAACAGGAACAAGATTGCCAGAGCCCAGGAGTTTGAAACCAGCCTGGGCAACATGATGAGACCTCATCTCTACAGTAAACAAACAAACAAAATAAGCCAGGCATGGTGGCTTATGCCTACTTAGTCCCAGCTACTTGGAAGAGTGAGGCAAAAAGATTGCCTGTGCTCAGCATGATGAGACTGTTACAGCTGTGAACATGCCACTGCCCTCCAGCTTGGGCAACAGAGTAAGACATATACTCAAAAAAAAAAGATATCAACTATCTTAAATATATATGCGCACCTAACATCGAAACACCCAAATTTATAAAATAATTACTACTAGACCTAACAGAAGAAAACTACACAGTCATGCAATAACAGTGAAGGACTTCAGCAACCTACTAACAACTCTGGAGAGATTGTTGATGCAGAAAACTAACAAAGAAATTTTGAACCTAAATTCAAAATTTGAACAACTGCACCTAAATGACATTTACAGAATGCTTTACATAAAAACCACAGAATATACATTTTTCTCATCTTCACATAGAACATATTCTAAAATCAACAACATGGCTTTTCATAAAGCAAGCCTTATAAATTTCAAAAAATCAAAATCATACCAGACATCATCTTTGACCACAGCAAAACAAAGACAGAAATTAGAACCAAGAGGAAACATCAAAACCACACAAATACATGAAAACTAAACAAATTGCTCCTGCACTATTTTGGGAATAACAAAATCAAGACAGAAATTTTTTTTTTTTTGAGTTGAAGTCACTCTGTCGTCTAGACTGTAGTGCAGTGGCCGCTCCCGGCCACCGCAGCCTCGACCTGCTGGGCTCCAGCAATCCTTCTGCCTCAGCCTTCCAAGTAGCTGGAATTACAGGCATGCCCATCACCCCCGGCTAATTTTTTTATTTATTGTAGAGATGAGGTCTCTCCGCCCAGGCGAGTCTCGAACCCGCGGGCTCAGGCAATCTACTCACCTCAGCCTCCCAAAGGCGTGGGATTACAGGCTGAGCCACCGAACCCGGCTTAAGACAGAAATTTTTAACAAAATCTTTAAAAAAGATGACTATAAAGACACAACTTACCAAAGCCTCTGGGTTGCCAGAAAAACAATGCTAAAAGGAAAGTGTATAACACTACATGCCCACATCAAGAAGACAGAAATATCTCAAAAGAACACATTAACATGTCACCTAAAGACATTAGAAAAACAAGAGCAAACTAACCCAAAGTTATCAGAAGAAAAGAAATAACTGATATCAGATCTGAGCTAAACAAAACTGAGATCAAATAAATAAATAAAACATACTAAGGATCAACAAAACAAAAAGCTGGTTCTTTGAAAAAAAATAAACAAGACTGATAGACCACTGACCAAATTAACAAACCATAGAGAGAAAGAAAATTCAAATAAGTACAATCAGATTTTTTTTTTTAAAAAAAGATGACTGGTCAGGCTCGGTGGCTCAGTCTGTAATCCCAGCGCTTTGGGAGGCCGAGGCGAGTGGATTGCCTGAGCCAGAGGGTTCGAGACCCGCCTGGGTAACTTGGCGAGACCTCATTTCTACAATAAACCAAAAATTAGCCGGGCGTAGTAGTGCGCGCCTGTAGTTCCAGCTACTTGGAAGGCTGAGGCGAAAGGATCGCTGGAGCCCAGCAGGTCGAGGTTGCAGTGGCTGGGAGCGGCCACTGCACTCCAGTCTGGGTGACAGAGTGAGACTCCAACTCAAAAAAAAATGATTGATCCCAAAGAAATACAAAAGATTCTAAGAGATTGCTATAAACATTTATATGCATGTAAACTAGAAAATCTAGAAGAAATGGATAAATTCCTGGAACTCCATCACTTCCCAAGATTTAAACAGAAAGAAACTAAAACCCTGAATAGACCAATAATGAGTCATGAAATTGAATCAGTAATAAAAGACTAATAACCAAAAAAAGTCCTGAACCAGACAGATTCACAGCAAATTCTATCGGATGTACAAAAAACAGCTGGCATCAAAACTACTGAAACTATTTCAAATAATTTAGGAGGAGGAACTCCTCCCTAACTCATTCTAGTTAGCCATTATCATCCTGATGCCAAATCTGGACACAACAAAGAAAGAAAACTAGAGGCTGAAGTCCCTAATGAACAAAAATGTAAAAATCCTCAAACATAAAAATACTAGCAAATGACATCAAACTATGCATCTAAGAGATCATTCATCATGATCAGCTGGCCTTTATTTCTGAGATGAAATTTGGTTCAACATATGCAAATCAATAAATGTGATCCACCACATAAACAGAATTAAAAACAGAAAGCACAAAATAATCTCAATTGATGCAGAAAAAGTAGTTGATAAAATCTAGCATCCCTTTATGATAAAAACCCTCAACCATCTAGATATCGAAGGGACATGCCTCAAAATAATAAGAGCCATTTATGACAAACCCACAACCAACATCATTCTGAATGGGCAAAAGTTGGAAGCATTCTCCCTAAGAACTGGAACTAGATAAGGATGTGCGCTCGTCATAACTTTTATTTAGCATAATACTGGAAGTAAAGCCAGAGCAACCAGGTAAGAGAGAGAAATAGAAAGTATTCAAACAGGAAAAGATACAAATTATCTCTTCACAGGTGGTATGGTTATATATCTAGAAGACCCTAAAGAATCTTTTTTAAAATTTATTTATTTTAATTTTTATTATAAAGATGTGGGGTACATTACAGGGTTAGGTATATAAACATTGATCATGCAGGTACCCTTGTTGATGAGGTATGCCCCTCCCTCCCCTAGCAGTTTCCCTTAACTGTCAGTCCCATACCCCCTCCCCTGACAGTTTCCCATTACTGCCAATTACTTTCTTATATCATTACAATTGTTCAAGATCTGTTTATGACTGAGAACATATGGAACTCTGTTCTTTGTTTCTGTGATAAATCACTGAGTATGATCGACTCCAAATCCATCCAAGTTGCTGCAAAGTCCATATATTTGTCCGTCCTTCTTTATGGTTGCATAATATTCCATTGTGCATTCGTACCATGTTTTTTTAATCCAGTCCAGCTTTGATGGGCAACACGGTTGGTTCCATGCTTTTGCTATTGTGAATAGAGCTGCAACAAACATACTAGGGCAGGTATCCTTTTTGTAGAATGATTTGAATTCCTCAGGGTACATTCCCAATAGGGGAATTGCTGGATCATATGGAAGGTCAAGTTCTAAATCTTTCAGAAATCATCACCCTGTCTTCCAAAGAGGTTGTACGAGTTTGCATTCCCACCAGCAGTGTAGAAGCATTCCTTTTTCTCCACATCCTCACAAGCATCTGTTGTTATTTGTTTTATTAATGATGGCCATTTTTACTAGGGTTATGTGGTATCTCAATGTGGTTTTGATTTTCATTTCTTGATGATAAGTGAGGCTGAGCACTTTTTCATGTATCTGTTGGTTCCTTCTATATCTTCTTTTGAGAAGTGTCTATCCGTGTCTTTTGCCCACTTTTTAAAGGGGCTGTTTGTTTTTTCCTTTCAATGCCTTTCAGTTCCTTGTAGATCTTAGCTGTTAGGCCTTTGTCAGATAAAGAGTTGGCAATTATTTTTTCCCATTCTGTGGGCTGTCTCCCTGCTCTCTTGATGATTTCCTTTGCTTTGCAGAAGCTCATTAATTTGATGAGGTCCCACTTGTCTATCTTATATCTTAAGATATTGGCCTTTAGGTTTCTGAATAGGAATTGGTTGCCGGTTCCAATTTGCATAAGGTTATCTCCTGAGTTTTCTAAGATTCTTATAGCTTGAGGATTTACGTTTAGGAATTTAATCCATTTAGAGTTAATTTTTGTATATGGTGATAGGTAGGGGTCCTGTTTCAATCTTCTGCATGTGGTCAGCCAGTTTTCCCAGCACCATTTGCTGAATAGGTTCTCCTCTCCCAGTGGTTGTTATTGGAGGCTTTGTCAAAGATGAGTTGGTTGAGAAATTGAGGCTTTGCTTCCGGAATCTCTATCCTGTTCCATTGGTCTATGTCCCTGTTCTTGTACCAATACCAGGCTGTTCTGATTACTATAGCCTTATAGTAAAGTTTGAAGTCTCAAAGTGTGATATCTCCTGCTTTGTTTCTTTTGCTAAGGATTGTTTTGGCTATTTGTGGTCATTTATGTTTGTATATGAATTTCTGTGTTGTCAGTTCCAGGTGTGAGAAGAATGCTGTTGGTAACAATGGGTATTGTGTTGAATCTGTAGATTGACGTTGGTATGATGGACATCTTAACAATGTTGATTCTTCCTATTCATGAGCAGGTAATCTGCCTGCTTCTTGTTGGTGTATAAGAATGCAACTGTCTTTTGCATGTTTATTTTATACCCTGAGACTTTGCCAAAGTCCTTTATCAGAGCAAGCAGGTTTTTGACAGATTCTCTTTGATTTTCAAGTTATAGAATCACATCATCAGCAAAGAGGGATAACTTGACTTCCTCTTTTCCTATTTATATACCCCTGATTTCCTTCTCTTATTGAATTGCTTGAGCTAGGACTTCCAGCACAATATTGAACAAGAGGGATGAGAGTGGGCAGCCTTGTCTTGTTCCAGTTTTCAGGGAAATGATTCTAGTTTCTGTTCATTTAGCAATATGTTGGCTGTGGGTTTGTCATAGAAGGCACTCACATTTTTGAGGTATATTCCTTCTATACCTGGGTGTTTGAGGGTTTTTATCAAGAAGGGATGCTGGATTTTATCAAAAGTTTTTCTGCATCTAATGATATAATCATGTGGTTCTTGTTTTTATATCTGTTGTTGTATTTAATTACGTTTATGGTCCTGCGAATGTTGAACCAGTCCTGCATCCTGGGGATGAAGCCTACTTGGTCATAGTGGATGATTTTTGATATGTGTTTTTGGATCCGATTTGCTAGAATGTTGTTGAGGATTTTTTGCATCTATGTTCATAAGGTATATTCACCTGTAGTTCTCTTTCTTTGTTGAATGTTTACCTGCTTTGGGTATCAGTGCAATGTTAGCTTCATAAAATGATTTGGGGAGAATCCCAGATTTCTCAATTGCCTGGAATACTTTCAATAGGATTGGTATCAGCTCTTCCTTGTATGTTTTGTAGAATTCTGCAGGTAATCTACCCAGTCCAGGGCACTTTTTTTGTAGGTAGTTTTCATATGACAGAGTCAATTTCCTGGGTTGTTATTGGTCTGCTTAGTGTCTCAGTATCTTCTTCTTTTAACCTGGAGAGGTTGTGTGATGTCAGAAAGTCCTCCATTTCATCTAGGTTATCAAGTTTGTTTTCATATAGGTGTGCATAGTAATCTCTGATAATGTTTTGCATTTCTTTGGGGTCAGTTGTGATTTGATCTTTTGTATTTCTGATGGTGTTTATTGGGGCTTTTGCTCTTTTTTTTCTTGGTCATTCTGGCTAAGGGGCCACCAATCTCGTTAATTCTTTCAAAGAACCAGCTTTTTTTTGTTTGTTTTATATAATATTTTTGTCTTCTATGTCCTGTATTTGGGCTCTTATTTTTGTTATTTGGATTCTTCTGCTAAAGTTGAGGTTTTGGTAGTCTTCTCTTTTCAGTTCCCTTAGGTGATTTGTTAGACTCTCCACATGTGATCTTTCTATTTTTTTGATGTGTGCTCGTAGAGATATAAATTCCCCTCTTAGAACTGATTTCATGGCATCACAGAGGTTTTGGCAAGATGTTTTACCATTTCCATTTGTTTCCAAGAATCTTTCAATTTCTTCTTTGATTTCAGTGTTGACCCAGTAGTTGTTCAGCATCATACTGTCTAGTGTCCATGTCTTTGTGGGCTTTGGGGAAATGTTGGTTTTGAAATTTATTTTTATTCACCATGGTGTGAGAATGTGCTTGGCAAGATTTCAACCTTATGGAATTTGTTTATGCTTTATTTATGGCCAAGAATGTGAACAATCTTGGAGTACATTCCCTGTGGTGATGAGTAGAATGTATATTCTGTGGTTGTTGGGTGGAATAATCTATAGGTATCTACCAAGTCCATTTGGTCAAGTGTCAATTTTAGGTCAACAAGGAGATCCAGAACCTAATGTTGACTTTTTGACTCAATGATCTATCTAGAGCTGTCAGTAGGGTATTCCAGTCCCCTGCTATACTAGTGTTAGAGTCATGTTGGAAGCCAGCCATGGAGGCCCACTGAGTGTTAGGAATCAGGAAGGGCCATTGACCCCGAGACCACTAGGATGCGTTCGGGAGCTATTGACCCCATTTCCTCCCCCTTTCTACTCAGCACTAACCAGATTAAGCTCCTGTGAGCTCAAAACATAAAAACTCTGAGATCAGAATGAACACAAGCTAACTTTAGAAGCTCATTGCTCCCATTCTTCCACAAACTGCAGTTTTGGCTTTCACACAACTTATAATTCAAACTCGTGTCACATCTAGAGCCTTAGTATTGTTCACAGGCTTCTGGGTCATGATCTTAGGATTTATTGAAGGTGTAAATTGTAGAATACAGTTTTAGAAGACAGCCATTTTGTTGAAAGAATGCAACTGGGTTACTTGCAGGTAGCCCACTGTGAACTTTGGACTGGGCCACATTCCAAATATTCTGGGATGGGCCACTTTCGTTTGCAAAGTAAATACTTAAGCTTCTATAGAATTGTTTAACTTGGCATAAATCAATCAGCTTAGGATGAAAAAAATTTATAGAATATGTCAGTCACAGATTAGGTTATCCTTTGTTATGGGATTTTAAGATTATCATATGAAAAGGGTTTAAAGGCAATCATTGATTAAGTTTTCATGGATTAAGCTTTCTGGTGGGTGGAGGACACCCCTCCCACATCTGACTTTGTGTATAAAAGACCCATTGTAATTCCCAATAACACACATTGCTTCTGCACTAGACTGGAGTCCAGTCTCTTTCTTTCTCTCTCTCTCTCTCTTTCTCTCTTCTTCCCCCCAATCGCTGACACCATCTCCACCTTTGGGGTACCCTGAACCTGGCTGGAGCTGGTCCCCGGCAGAGTCAAAACCTTTTTTTAAGTTTATTTAGTAGTTGCTTTAAAAATGCTGGTGCTGCTGTGTTGGCTGCATATATGTTTAGGATGGATGTTTCTTGTTGATGGATTGAACCTTTTATCATTATGTAGTGTCCTTTTGCATCTTTTAAAATTTTTGATAGCTTAAAGGTTGTTTTGTCTGATATTAAGATTGCAGCTCCTGCCTTATTTTGTGATCCATTTGCCTGGAAACAATTCATTTGTTTTCCATCCTTTAACTTTGAGTCTGCATGTGTCCATTGTAGTGAGATGAGTTTCCTGGATGCAGCAAATAATGGGTTCATGGTTTCTTATCCAGTCCACCATTCTGTGTCTTTTCAGTGGTGCATTTAGCCCATTCACATTCAGGCTAATTATTGAAATATGAGGGTTTATTCCTGTCATGAGGTTCTTATAAAGTTGTTGTTCCTGTTTGTTTGTCATCTTTCTTTTGGTTTTTGGGTTGATTCATCGTGTTTTCCATCTTTTTCCTGTACTCTTGTGAAGAACATTGTTGTTCCTTTCACCTTTTCTTCTGTGTTTAATACTTTCTTAAGTGTTTCTTGTCGAGGTAGTCTAGAGGCACCATAAGTTCTTAAGGATTGGATGTCTGGGAAAGATTCTAATTCTCTCTCACTGATGAATAGCTTGGCTGGGTAGGTTATTCTTGGTTGAAATTGTTTATTTTTGAGATCTTTGAAGATCAGGCTCCAAGCTCTCCTAGGCTGAAGTGTTTCTGTAGCTAAATCTTCTGCTATTCTAATTTGTCTTCCTTGGTAGATAGACTGACCTTTTTCTCTTGCTGTCTTTAGGATCTTTTTCTTTTATACCTACTTTGTTTAGGCAAATTACTATGTGTCTGGGAGTTGGTCTTCTCATTTGTTGTCTTACAGGGGTTCTCTGAATCTCTTGTGTTTGAATTTTTGCATCACTGATGAGATGAGGGACGTTTTCTTGAATAGTTTCATGGAATGTTTGGTCCAGGGTGGTTTCTGTCTCAGTTTTTGCCTCAGGAAGTTCAATTACTCTTAGGTTTGGTTTCTTGACGTAATCGTTCATCTCTTGAAGGTTTTGTTCTGTCTTTTTAAGCTTCTTTTCTATGTTTTTGACAGTTTGGGTTAGTTTTATATTTTAGTCTTCAAACTCTGAAATTCTTTCTTCTGCGTGCCTAATTCTGCTTTCCATGCTTATTAGTTTGTTATTTATTTCAATCACAGTATTCTTTACTGTTGTTATTTCAGTTATCAACTCCTTCCCATTTTCCTCTTGTCTCTCCTCAATTCTTTTTATTCTTTCTATTAATGTCTTGATGTCTGGGTTTGTTGTATGTGACCAGTCATTCTGGGGGCACTTCATTGTTTGTGTTCTGAAGTCTGTTTTCTCAGGGACCTCTGTGAGACTTATATTCTTCTTTTGGCTTTTCTTCATTTGTGTAGATTTTCCTCCCCCCACCCTGCCTCTCTAATTCTGTTGTTCAGGGGTGGAGGGGTTGCTTTTACTTCTGTTTGTTCAATCTCCTATTCTTCCTTATATATATCCTCTGGCTTTGTTCAATTCTGAAGCTGGAGTTTAGGTTGGAGGTGCTACTTTTTGCAGTTCTGAGATTTAATTGAGGGGGAAGCTGTGATTCAAAATCTATCTACAGATCCCAGTATCCACTGACAAGTGTGTGGCTAATCTGGAACCCACTTCTCACTGCCTTTCGATCTGTCCATGCAGTGGGGTCATAGGTTTACTTCCTGAAAGCAAAATGAGGTAAGAAAAAGGAAAAGAATGGAACAGGGCATGGGGGGAAGAGGAAAGTGGAGAGAGAGAAGAGTAAGAAGGAAAACAAATGTACCAACTAACAAATGAAAAGAGGCAGAAAGACAGATATGAGTTAAAAATAATACAAACCAATAAACATACAAAAAAACTAAAACATACAGATATACAAGCTAGCCCACCTCCTTATTGATGTACTATTCCCACATACAAACATGAGGTCTAAAGAGAAAAAAAAAATAGAATAAAATAGAGTAAGTAAACTAACAGAACCAAAGCAAATATGAAAACGTTATTGATAACAGTAAGAAGAGAGAGAAAAGGAAAAAAAATATGCATAAAACAAACAGACAAATAATTTTTCAAAAAATGTAACCAAGGGAGCCAAGCACACTCTGGGACCTTTCCTTTAAATCCAATGTCTTTCAGCTCTGAGTTCTAGTTCTCTTGCAGGCTGGTGGAGTTGCTCACAGTTAGTGTCAGTTGCCCGTGGCCTGCTGTGGAGGGTGGATCAGATCTGGGCTGCCTGACAATTCTGCCACTCAGATCTGGCCTGTGTCTATCTAGCATGGGGGAGGGGCTTCTGTCACTCCCGTTCTGATGTTGCTACCTTGGATCCCAAGCTGGGGGATGGGCTGAGCTGGGTGGAGCTGTTCTCATGGCTCCAGCTGATTCTTTTTTCCACTGTAGCCCTGTCGAGCTGGGGAAGGTAGAATGCGAGACTTCCAGGTGATGCAGGCCAATATAGCCCTAGGCTATTTGCACCGGGCTGAGTGGAACAGTGTAGCAGGTGGGGGGCCTCTGAACTCCATGGGGGCAGGAGTTGAAGGCCACCAAGGGTGGGAGAGAGCAGGCAATGGCAGTGGTGGTGGCAGCCACTGCTTCAGCAGTGCAGTATGTGGGAGGAGCCCCATGAGCTGGGTGCTGGGTGAGGGGTGGGGCATGGCAGTGGCAGCAACTGCAGCAGCAGCGGCTGCAGCAGCTTCAGTAGTATGGTGCTTTGGGGGGATCTTCAAGGGTCCAGGAGCCTTGGGTCACCTCAAGCAGGAGCCACAGTGATGGCGGCAGTGGCAGCGGCCACAGCAGAGGTAGTGGTGGTGGCTGAGGCAGCGGCAGCCATGGCTGAAGCAGCAACTGAGCAGTGTGCGAAGAGCAGGCCCTGGGGGAGAGCAAGAGTCCCTATGGGTGTTCTCTTTCACAGAGGGTCTCATGGACCAAACTGTCCCATCACCATCCTGCTGGAAGTCCTCACCCTAAAGATTCTACCAAAAGACTCCTAGACCTGATAAGTGTCTTCAGAAAAATCTCAGGACACAAAATGGACATCAAAATTCAATAGCATTTCTATGTACACACAATGTTCAAGCTGAAACTGAAACCAAGAACACACTCTCACTTAAAAATAACCACAAAAAGTTAAACCCCTATGAAAAGGTTCTACAATCTTAAAGCTTTGAGATGCTTTGCTTGGATGCAAGGGCATGGCCCAAATAAAAACAATGGATTTATCTCTGCAATGAGAAGCACAAAACACTGCTAAAAGAAATAAAATATGACACAAACAAATGAAAAAACATACCATGCTCAGATATTGGAAGAATCAATATTATTAAAAGGTCCATACTGCTCAAAGCAACTTACAGATTCAATGAAATTTCCACCAAACTAACAGCGTCTTTAAAAAGGAATAGTTTTTAAAGTTTCTTAAATTATATAAAAGCAAAAAAGAGCCCAAATAGTCAAAGTAATAATCAGCAAAAAGAACAAAGCAAGAGGCATCACATTTCTGGACTTCAAAATTTACAACAAGGCTATAGTAACCAAAGCAGCATGGTACTGGTACAAAAATAGAAACATAGACAAATGGAACACAATAGAAAATCCAGAAGTAAAGCTACTCACCTACAGTCAATTGATCTTCACCAAACTTGACAAATATTGGGAAAAGGACACTCTATTCAATAAATGGTGCTGGGAAAACTGACTAAATGCAAAAGAGTGAAGCTGGACCTCTTCTTCTCACCATATACAAAAATTTATCCAAGATGGATTAAAGACTTAAATCCTAGGAAAAAGTCAAGAAATCATTCTTCTAGACATTGGCCTAGGAAACAAATTTATGACCAATTTCTTAAAAATAAATTCAGCAAAAACCAAAAATGGACAAGTGAGATCTACTTAAACTAAAGAGCTTCTACACAGCAAAAAGAAGCCATCAACAGACTAAACAAACAAGTTATGGAATAAAAGGCAATATTTGCGAACTATGCATCTAACAAAAAACTAATATCCAGAATCTATAAAAACTTAAACTAATCAATAAGGAAAAAAGAACCCTATTAAAAATGGACAAATCACATAACAGACACTTCTCAAAAGAAGGCATACGAGCAGCCAACAATCATGTGAAAAGATTCTCAGCATCACTAATAATCAGACAAATACAAATCAAACTGACAATGAGATACCATCTCACACCAGTCAGGATGGCTAATAACAACTCAAAAAACAACAAATTTTGGCAATATTGAGGAGAAAAGGCAGCATTCATACACTATTGGAGGGAAGTTGAGCTAGTTCAGCACCTGTAGATTTATCAAAGAGCTAAACATCGATTTACCATTCAATCCAGCAATCCTACTACTACACTAGTGTGTGTATATCCAAAGAAGCATAAATCATCCTACAAAAAAAAAATACCTGCACTTATAAGTTTATTGCAGCACCATTCACAACAGAAAAAATATGGAACCAATTTAGTTGCCCATCAATAGTGGACTTGATACAGAAAATTTGCTACATGTGTACTATGGAATACTATGCAGGAATAAAAATGAACAAAATTATGCCATTTGCAGCAATGTGGATGCAGCTGGAGGTCATTTTCTGAGCAAGTTAACACAGAAACAGAAAATCAAATACCATATGTTCTTACTTATACGTGGGAGTTAAACATTGGCACATACGGTCATAAAGTTGAAAACAGCAGACACTGGGAACTCAAAAGGGAGAAGGAGAGAAGGAATAGGGTTGAAAAACTACCTACTGGGTACCATGTTCACTATTTGGGTGACAGGTTCAATAGAAACCCAAACCTCACCATCACACAATACGAAAGGAGAATCCAAAAAATTGGAATTATTTTTTGGAGGATGGGCTCCTTGTATGTAATACAGGCTTCTTCCATTATGTAAGTGTTCTAGGAACCCAGCAGCATCAGTGTACCAGCTATCATTGTTGTGAGAAGTTGCTTTCAACCTCAGTGAACTGTTTTTTGGAGATTCTTTCAATGTATTTGCCCATTCTATGATGGGTGATTTACGAGTGCACCTGCCTACACTGCACTGAATGTTTAGCAGTTTTCGAACAAAAACAGCATGACCCCCATGTTCCACCCTCCCTATTCACACAACCTCAACTCAAGTGAATTTTTTGTTTATTTGTTTGTTTGTATCCCTGGATGAAAAAAAAGTCCTCAAAGGGAAATGTTTTGCCAATGTGCAAGAGGTGAAACAGAAAATGGCAGAAGCACTCAAAAGCATCAAAATTGATGAGTTCAAAACTGTTTTGAAGACGGGCTTGGTGGCTAAGCCTGTAATCTTGCACTTTGGGAGGCTGAGGTAAGTGGATTGCCTGAGCCCGCGTGTTCGAGACCCACCTGGGCAACTTGGTGAGACCTCTTCTCTACAATAAATCAAAAAATCAGCCGGGCGTGGTAGTGCATGCCTGTAATTCCGGCCACTTGGAAGGCTGAGGTGGAAGGATCATGGAGCCCAGCAGGTCGAGGTTGCGGTGGCCAGGAGCGGCCACTGCACTCCAGTCTGGGCGACAGAGTGAGACTCCAACTCAAAAAAAAAAATTATTTTATAATTTTGTAATATATTTAAATAGTTCCAAAATCAGATCTTCAGAACAAGGTATTCTCAGAGAAGTCTAGTTTTACTCCCTGCTCATTCATGCTATTTCTTTTTCACACTCAGTAGATAACTACTTTATTTTATGACTTATCTTTGCCTTTTAAATATATGAGGACTGACAATTAAGTTTTTGAACTCATCCTAGAAAAAGTACTACTTACTTCATTGTTTAATATCTCTATGGTCACCTTTGAAGTACTCCACTTGGGAAGTTATACACTGAGGCCAGTGCCTAGTCCATGTGTCAAAGTAACTTTGGAATTCTTCATCCGGAGTGGCCATCAGAGCTGTCATCATAGTACCCTTGATGTCCTGAATGTCATCAAAATGTCTTCCTTTCCATATTTCCTTTATCTTCATGTAAAGAAAAAAAGTCATTGGGTACCAGAGCAGGTGAGTAGAAAGGATGTTCCAATACAGGTATTTGTTGACTGGCTAAAAACTCCCTCACAGACAGTGCTGTTTGAGCTAGTGCATCATCATGATGCAAGAGCTCCTTCAGGACCATTTTTGCACATAACTTTCTCATGCCAATATTTTCAGTTAAGATTTTCTTAACTGTTTCTCTATAGATGTTTATTTGGTTTGTTATGCTTCTCAGAGTCAGCTGACGATTTTTGACACATAATTTGGTGGATTTTTACAATGTTTTAATCAGTTCTGCTCGTTACTGGCTGCCCTGACCTCTCTTCATCAGTGACACTTTCTCTCCCCTCAGAAAAACATTTAATCCATTTGTGCACTGCCATTTTCTTCATGGCATTATCTCCATAAATTTGGACTAACAAGTCTCTGATTTCACTTCCATTCTTGCCAAGTTTAACAAAAGATGAAATTCCAGCTCTGACATTCTCACGACTGCACACAAAAACATGCAACAACAATAATGAATGTCACTCAGAAGGACACTGCCACACATTGACAAGAACATAGCTGTGAGACTGTGCTATAACAAGCTTATGAAACCTTACCAGGTTATTTGTACAGTGCTGCTAATATATGCGCAAAGTGGCAAGTTTGCAACCTTAATGGTCAGACCTCATAAGAAAATAGGTATTTATGTATTTCTATTTTTTCCTTATGTGGGTAGTATCATACCCTGCTTTGTTTTAAATAAGCAATATATTCTGGGAATCACTCCATCAGAGTATATAGAAATATTCTCCATACCTTTCTAAATTTTAATATTATTTCATTTTGTGGATGTACCAAGCCTCTATTGATGGAACATTTGAGTTGCTTTTTTAGTCTTTTGCTACTATTAATACTACAGCAAATAGCTTTGCACATATCTCACCTATTCTGCCTTTTATTTGATGTATTTAATTTGTTTAAATGTATTATGATTGCCATATTTGGAGAGCTGTTTCCTCCATCTTGTTTTTTATTTTTTTTTTATGTTTTATTTATTTGTTTTTTATTTCAATAGCTTTGGGGTACAAATGAGTTTTGGTTACCTGGATGCATTGTATAATGGCGAAGAAATCTGGGCTTTGAGTGTACCTGTCACTCCCACTAGTTCACATGGTACCTGATAGGTGACTTTTCGTCCCTCATATCCTTCCCATCCACCCCCTTCTGAGTCTCAAATGTGCATGTATGCCTTTGCAAACTCATAGCTTAGCTCCCACTTCTAAGTGAGAGCATACAGTATTTGATTTTCCATTTCTGTTTTATTTCACTTAGGATAATGGTCTTCAATTCCATCCAGGTTGCTACAAAAGACATTATTTCATTTCAATGGCTGAATAATATCCCATGGTGTGTGTGTGTGTGTGTGTGTATCACATTTTGTATCTAGGTTGATTGCACATCTTTGCAATTGTGCTGCAATAAATATGTTAGTGCAGGTGTCTTTTTTGTATAAAAACCTCTTTATCTTTTTTGTATAAAAATCTCTTTATCTTTGGTTAGATAACAACTATTCGGATTGCTAGATAAATGGTAAGTATACTTTTAGCTCTTTGATAAATTTCCATGCTAATTTCCATAGAAGTTGTATTTTATTTTCACTGGTTTTTTTTAAACCCATTTCCTTTTCTTCTTTCCTGTGGGATTGATAATGCTATCTATACTGTCTTTTGTTTCCTATACTGGCTTAGAAACTACAGTTTACATTCCTATTCTTTTGGTGGTTGCCTTTAGTTTTCATTATGTACACTTAACAATAAAATGCTTTAATACATCTAAAGTAATTCAGTATTTCTATTCTTTTAAACATGACAAGGTTTGTAGCACACTTTACTGACTCGTAGAACAACTCCTTTTTCCTCATCTAGTTATTGTTGCCTGAAAGTTTCATTTTTAATTTTAGTTTACCTTTTCTTGAATAGGTAACACATGCTTATGATTCAAAACACCTAAAAAAGTATAAAGGGTATACAGTGAAAAGTCTTGCTCCTACTCTTCTCTCATTTTTCCCATTCACCTTACCTCTTCCTAATCAGTTAATGTGTTTAGGCAAGTATGGATATATAGTCATATTTTACCTCATTTCTTACATAGTATAGCATACTATATTTGGAAGCTTGATTTTTCTCACTTAGCAACGCTTCTTGGAGATCTTTCCATATAAGCACAAATAGAGCTTCCCCATTCTTTTATATGTCATAATAATCTATTGTGCAGATGATCCTTAATTTATCTAACCAGTATCCTGTTGATACTGTGCATCCAATCTTTTGCTATTATAAAAAAGCTGAAGTTAAGGACACTGTACATATTCAATGCTGCATGTTTTAATATATATGGTAAACACTCAGAATTGAATGGTTCAGTTGAAAATGTATTTTTTCCCAGGTAGCCTGCATCCTCTTCCTCCTACTCTACCAAAGAAAGAGAAGAGAGATCATCAATGGCAAATGGTAGATGCAGTGAAGCAACACTAAGAGCCACCTTCATGCTCAGAAAAGAATGTTGTGCATACTCCTGGTGGTTTTGGTACTTTACACCTTCATAGAAACTAGCAACAAACTACAGAAATGATCCTGGAAAACATAGTCTTTATTTATAATTTTGATAGATACTGCCAAATTTCCCTTCGTCAGGCATTCGCAACAGGAATGTATGAGTGTTTAATTTCCCACAGCCTTGCCAATAAGATGTTATCAATTTGGGGGTGGTTGCCAATCTTAAGAGTTATATTTTGCATTTTTCTTATTATGAGGCAGACCAAACATTATTGTGGACAATTTATATTTCCTTTTCTATCACTTGTCTGTTCATGAGGTTGGTCCATTTTTCTATTGGATTATTGGTCTTTTATTTAATTTTAGAGCATTTTTTAATGGCAGCTGGATCTTGAATCATAGTTAGAAAAGCTTTCCTTGAAACCCTAAGGTTGGAAATGAATTCTCCCAAGTTTTCTTCTAACATTCCTTATTATGTAAATTTTCACATTCAAATAATAGATTCACTTGCAGTTTATTTTAGCATACAGTGTATAGAATGGATCTGCTTTATTTTCTCAGAAGACTACTTGCTAGTTACAGTTATTTACTGAATTGTCCACCTTTTCTTCAATCAATTTAAAAATCCATATTTATCATATCCTAAACTGCATTTTGTATCTGCTTGTACTTATAAACCCTCTATTCTGCTTAGTCTGTATTTCATTTTATGTGACAGTACCTCTGTTTTTAATTCTGATAGAGCTACCCTCCACTATACTTTTTAGGAATTCTTGGTCATTTTTCTTGTTTATTTTAAAATATAAACTTAAAATAAGCTTGTCTAATTTTCAAAAGCCTGTGTTTATATTTTTACTGGTATGGTGTTAAATTATTGGTAGAGTGTACAAATTGCTACATTGTATAGAGTTGCAATACATTTCAGAAACATAGGCAACTCCACACAGTAATGATTTATTGGCATTACATTATAATGCTTATGCTCAATGTTTATTTCCCATTAGTATTGCATAATTCAATGTCTCATGCAAAATTTCAGTAACACAATGCATTAATGTAGCATTTTCAGCAATGAAGGCATAATCATCTGTGATTCATTAGCTCAGATGTTTTATGTCTGATTTCCCTTGAATAAACTTGTACCTTTAACATAGTCCAGCAAAGGTAATCAAGGTAGTTCAATCTGTAGTATATGTAATATGATATATACATTCTACAAAATTTTTTCATTTTAAAGATGTGGAGTACAACTCAGGAACAGGTAAGTAGGCAGTTTATGTGCAGGTGAAGTTTTGACCCCAACTGGTCCTCACTTCCCTTGGTGTAGGGTCAGATACCCTTAGTGATGTTATGTGCCCCTCTCCTTCCCCTGGCAGTATACTGCTACTGCTGATTCCTCTCTTATATTTTTGTGATAAATGTTCAGGACTCACTGATAAGTAAGAACATGGGTATTCAGTTCTTTGTTTCTGTGATAGATCACTGAGTATGATGGACTCTAAATCCATCCAAGTTACTGCGAAGTTCATAATTTTGTCCTTCTTCATGGCTATATAGTACTCCATAGTGTATGTGTACTTTGTTTTCCTTATCAAGTTCACTTTCATTGGACAGCAAAATTGGTTCCATTTTTTGCTATTGAGAATAGTGCTGCAATAAAAACAATGTACAAATAACTTTTTTGTAAAATGATTTGAGTTCCTCCAGGTGTATTCCTAGAAGGGGGATTGCTGGGTCATACGGAAGGACAATTTCTAGTTCTTTTATGAATCTCCACACTGTTTTCCATAAAGGTTGAACTAGTTTGCACTCCCACCAATAGTGTAGAAGCATTCCCTTTTCTCCACATCCTAGCCAGCAACAATTGTTTTTTGTTTTATTAATGATGGGCATTCTTACTGGAGTTAGGTCACATCCCAAGTGGCGTTGATTTGCATTTCTCTGATAATTAGTGAGGCTGAGCATTTTTTTCATGTGTCTGCTGGCTGCTTGCATGTTTTATTCTGAGAAGTGCCTATTCATGTATTTTGCTCACTTTCAAATTAGATGGCTTGTTTTTGTCCTTTCAACTTGCTTGAGTTCCTTGTAGATCCTGGAAGTTAGGCCATTGTCAGATGCACAGTTAGCATATATTTTTTACCTTGCTGTAGGTTGCCATCCCACTCTGTTGATGGTTTCTTTTGCTGTGCAAAAGCTTTCCAGTATGATAAGGTCCTATTTGTCAATTTTATCTTTTATGCTTTTGGAGTTATGATCAGAAAATGGTTGCCTATTCCAATATGCATAAGGAGGTCTCTTGTGTTTTCTAAGATTCTTAATAGTTTGAGGTTTTATGCGGTATTTGATCTGTTTAGAGTTGATTTTTGTGTATGGGGATAGTTGGAAATGAATTCTCCCAAGTTTTCTTCTAACATTCCTTATTATGTAAATTTTCACATTCAAATAATAGATTCACTTGCAGTTTATTTTAGCATACTTTGGGAGGCCAAAGTGAGTGGATTGCCTGAGCCCGTGGACTCAAGACCAGCCCAAGCAACTTGGCACAACTCATCTCTACAATAAATCAAAAAAATTTCCGGGTGTGGTAGCACACACCTGTGGTTCCAGCTACTTGGAAGGCTGAGGTGGAAGGATCACTGGAGCCCAGCAGGTCGTTGCTGGGGTGGCCGTGAGCATGCCACTGCAACAGAATGAGATTCCAATCCAAAAAAAGAAAAAAAAGAAAATTGGACTTCAGTCCCTTCTAGCTTGTAGTGTTTCTGCCAATAATTCTGCTGCTGTTCTGGTTGGTCTTCCTCAGTAAGTAGTCTGACTTTTCTATCTCACTGCCTTTAGGATTCCGTCTTTTATACCTACTTTGTGTAGGCAAATTATCATGTGTCTAGGGATTGGTCTTTGCATTTGATGTCTTTGGGGATTTCTCTGCATCTATTGCGCTCTTTTCTGGTGAATTGGGGAAAGTTTTCTTGGATAACTTCCTGGAATACCTGTTCTAAGGTGTTCTCCATTTTCCTTTCTATTTCTGGGATATCTATCAGGTTTAAGTTTGGTCTCTTGATATAATTGCATATTTCTTGTGAACTTTGTTCTTTCTAAGTTTTCTTTCTATGTTTTTAACAGATTAGGTTAGTTCCACATTTTGGTCTTCAAGCTCTGAAATTCGTTCTTCTGCTTGGTTAATTCTGCTTTCCATGCTTGTCGGCTTGTTATTTATTTCCTAGACAAAATTTTTTATGGCCACAGTCTCTGTTACAAGTTCTTTTACTGTTGCACATTTTCTTTCTAGAGTCTTATTCACTCTTTCCCTCCATTCCCTAATCTTGTTGTATTCTGGTTGGTGATTTCCATTGTTTGAACTCTGAGGTCTGATTTTTTGGGTGTTGTCTCTTTGGTACTCTGGGAGTTACCTGTGTTCTTCTATTGATTTTTGCTCATTTGTAACAGATTTCTTTTCATTCTGTTTAATTCCATTATTCAGTAGTAGTGGAAGGAGTTTTCACATCTGTTGTTTGCTCAACCCTCTATTCTTCCCAGATAAGGGTCTCTAAATTTGTTCTATTTTGAAACAAGGATGGGTGTGTGATGCTGTGCTGTCTCTTGTAGTTTTGAGAGCTGAATATGGTGAAAGGTGGGGAACTGTGATTCAGAAAGTACTTGCAAGTCACAGTGTTTACTCACTGGGGTATGGGCCTCCTGAGACCCCCTCCCCACCACCAACCTATACAATGAAGCAGTGAGTATGAATGCATATTCCCTGAGTCCAAGAAAAGGTAACTTCTATTAGGAAAATAGAGAAAAGTTGAATGAAAGAGAATTAACAAATAACAATAATAACATTTTTTTAAAAAACACAGAAAAACAAGAACAAAAAACAAAACAGAAAAAAAACAGAAAAAAGAAAAACCAACACACACACACACACACACACACACACACACACACACACACACACACACACCAAAAAAATGAAGAACAAAAGGAGGGGAATTAAAATCAAACTTTAACACAAATTCTCTCACACTCAACAAAAGCAAAAGAAAAATTAAAAAACGAACTCTCACTCACATACACACAGAGAGAAAACAAAAAAATGAAAGAAGAAAAAGAAAAAAAAGAAAGAAAAAATTCCTGGACATAGAGCAACCTCTTGTGGTCAGTTCTGGAATTATTTCTCTCAACTGCTTGACTGTAAAGTCAAGTCCATTTGCCATCTCCTGCTGGGGGTTCAGGGCCAAGGGCTCATTCACAATCTCCCCAGTGCTAGCCCACAAAGATGAGGGGGTGGTAGGGGGGTGGGGTGTCCGTCCTTCCTTCCTACTCTCTCTGAATGTTCAGGGGGATCCTTTCTGGTGGGGAGATGCATGATTGTCTCTTCCCCAAGGTGCTGGTGGGAGATGCCCCAGCCAGGCTTATCGTGGTTGCTGTCCAGGTTCCACCTTGGTTCTTCCCCCTCAGCCACACCTCAATTGTGTGGGTCTGATGTTCAGAGGATTGCTGGGAGTAGGGGGTTGAGTCAGCCCCGCACACACCACTGATCTCCTCTTGCTGGTTCTTACTCATTCTTTTCTGGTCACACCTTTTGTCCCATGGTTGTGTCAGGGTAGAGGATGGGGTACCTGAGACTCTACTCATCCTCTCTATCTGAAGTTTGTGCTTTGGGGATATTTGCTCTGGGTTCACGATCAACCTCAGAGTTGTAAATAGTTAGCCCACCAGCTATAGGAAACGGGTCTGTTGCTTCAAGTTTAGTACATTGGAGCACTTTCCTGCTCAGTTTTCAAGATAATGGTGGGGTGCCTGTTTCATCATCTCCAATGAGGCTCAGCCTCTGGGTCTCTGCCTGTGCTCCCTCCATGGTCCTTGCTGCCAGTGTCTGGGCTGGTGCTGTGGTGGTGGGGCAGAGCCTGACACTGGCAGTCACCCTTGGTAGCTTCTTCCAGGGAAAGGACTTTTTGATTTTAGAAAATGGCACTCAACTTCTTCACCCTGGGAAGTGCTAAGGTCCAAGCAGAGAAGCCACAGCACCAGCCACTTCACTAGGAGATCCCTGGCCACTTTCTCCCGAGTCCCCATTGAGTCAACCATTCACACACCCCCTTACACATGGACACGCACACAAATTAATCCATACACTCACTCACTCACACAGAGACTCACAGTCTGACCAGTTCCACTGTCATATTTCAACAATTCTATAAAATATTCCTTCCTTCTATGTTTCCACAAAAACTGAAAAAGACCAAGAAACTGCCACAGATCACAGGAGACTAAGGAGCCATGACAACCAATAAGTAATAGAGAGCCCATGATTAGATTCTAAAGCAGAAAAAGAACTCCCATATGAAGTCCAAATAGAGACTGGGATTTCATTAATAGTAAGGTACCAATGTTGGTTTCTTAGTTTTGATGAATATACTAGGCTAATAAATAATATTAGCAGAAACTGAAACTGAGAAAGGAGTATAATAGTTTTCTGTACTACTTTTGCAACTTTTCTGTGAAGCTGAAATGATTCCAAAATAAAAAGTTTATTTTTTAAAACAAACTATGTGTCTAACTTTATGAATACCCTATATTAAAATTATGTGTTATCTTACTAAACTGTGAACACAACCAGAGCATGGACCATTCAGCACTAGCCCTTGACCTATCAATAATTAGTTATTATGGACAACTTTAGGATGATGAAAACAAGCCAAAAAGACACGGAAAGCTTCTGGGGAAAGTACCAAGTTGTCTCCCCTACTTTGCATTACAAACCATTCAATTTAATAAACCAAATACACAGCTAATAAACTTTTTTTTCAGTGGGAGTCTCACTCCGTTGTCCAGGCTGGAGTGCAGTGGCACGCTCACGGCCACTGCAGCCTTGACCTGCCGGCTCAGGTGATTTTTCCTCCTCAGCCTTCCAAGTAGCTGGAACCACAGGCATGTGCCACCACATTCAGCTAATTTTTTGTTATATTGTGGAGACAAAGCCTCATCAAGTTACCCAGGCTGGTCTCAGACCCCAGGATTCAGGGAATCTTCTTGCCTCTGCCTCCCAAGATACTGGGATTACAGGCATTAGCCACTGCACCCAGCTGCCAATAAACATTTTAATTTTCTCTATGTATCTTCCATCCAGGCAGATTTAAAGAAAAGTACATATTTGGGAAAACTGCCCTAAAGAAAACTGACATCCCTACATCCCTCTCTTTTCTCCACCTTCTGGCCTTCTTCATATATATATATATATATAAGCGTATATATATATATATATATATATATATATATATATACACACACACACACACACACATATATATATATATACACATACATACATACATACATATTTTCTTTTCTTTTCTTTTCTTTTTCTTCTTTCTCCTTGCCCCAAAGTCTTTGGCATAGCAGTTTTGGAGAAGTGGAGTGAAGTAAAGAACTGGCTTCTGTTATGAACCCTCACCTTCTGGCTGTGTGACCTTGGGTAAGTTACCTAATCTCTTTGAGGCTGTATTTTAATCTCTCTAACTACAGGATTAAAAGAGAAAGTATATGTGATGCACTATGTAAGTCTAACACATTAGGCTGCCGTCTGTACTTGTGCATGTGTGATTTTTTTTCTGCTAGTCTTCTTGATTCTCCAGTGTTCCGTTATGAATGGTACTGCTCCCTACCCACCAGCAACCAGAACGTGAGTCACTCTTCACTCTTTCCTTCCTCTAACACCTATTTCCTACATGTCAAAATTGTCATTATGTCCTACAGATTCTACTTTCTAAATATTTATCTGATCCATACACTCAGATTGATCCCTACTGTCATTGCCTTAGTTTCTCCCCAGACAACCGTTAACAGTCTCTAAACTGATCTCTTTGCCTCCAGATTTATGGCTATTTCTTATTCTCCTATGTTGGTCCTTTCACCTCAGTCTAATATTGAAATGCCCCAGGGCATACTCTTTGAATCATGCTTTCCTTCTCTAACTAGAGCAATCATGTCCTTGCTGCTCTCATTCAGTCTCAGGCTTTAGATACCACTGTATGGCAATGATTCTCAAACATACAACTCCAGAACAGACCTATCTCTTGAATCCCAGACCCACATGTGAAACTTCCCATTTATCTTTTCTTGAATGCAAAAAAGACATTTAAAATGTAGTATGTTCAAAACTGAAATCCTGATCTATTTTTCCACAGACGACTCTATCCAGTGCTCCCATCTAATTTGATGGCAATTCTATTTTTCCAATTATTCAAGTCAAAATTATTGGCGTAATTATTAACTACTTCCTCTCCCTCCCATGTGCAAACTCTTAGGAAGTTCAACTGGTTCTATCTTCAAAATATATCCAGAGGATGACCATTTCTCATGGCCTCTGCTGATATCACCTTGGTTTGAGCCAATGTCATCTTCCACTTGGATTACTGCAAAAACTTCCCAAGTGATTTCCTGATTACACCCTTGCCTCTTTCTCCAATAGCTATTTCCAACACAGCAGCAATAAAACATCACATAACATCATTTTTCTTCTCAAAATCCTGCAGCAAGCCCTCATCCGTTGTCATTCAGATAAAACACATAATTCTTATACTATCTTAGATGGTACCAACTAATCAGCATTTTTCTCTTATCTCTCTCTAATCTCATGTCCTTCTACTCTATCGCTCATTCACTTGGCTCCAGCAGGACCTTGCTGTTTCTCCAACATGCCAAGTACATGTCCACTTTAAGGACTATCTCTAATTCTTCCTTCTGTCTGTAAAATTATTTCCCCAGATATGAAATTGGCTAATTTCCTCACCTGCTTCCAGTCTTTACTCAAACTGAACTCTCAATGAAGTCATCCATGATCTCCCTGTTTAATACTGGAAACTCACAACCTATCCCTAAGTGCTTCCCGTCTCTACTAAACTTATTATTTTTTCCCCATAACACCTATCATCTTACAACATAAAATATATATTTTACATAAGTTTTTTATTGAGCATCTCCACCTATAAAATATATGCCCCAAATAGAGTAGGGATGCTATGGAAGGTCAGTTTTTAGTTCTTTTAGGAATCACCACACTGCTTTCCATAGAAGTTGAACTAGTGCCTAGAATAGCACCTGGCAAATGGTAGGCATTTAGGAAATATTTGTTGAATAAAAAATGTTTAGTCTGGTGTGATCCTTTCAAATGTTTTTCAAAATGAATTTATATGCATATACACAATCCTAGAAAAATAGTAATAATGATAGAGAGTGCTTTTATATCCCAAACATGAACTTTGATTAACATAAACCCATTGTTTTTTTATTGAGACGAAATTCACATAAAAGTTCACATTTAAAGTGCGCAGTTCAGTGTTTTTTATATATTATTTTATTGTATTACACATACGTGGGGTACAAGTCAGGATTAACTACACAAGCAGGTGGCATGCAGGTGAAGTTTGGACCTCCAATGGTGCTCACTTCCTCTGCTTTAAGACCAGGTACCCTTTGTGACACTACATGCACCACTACCCCCCATTCCCATGGAAGTGTCCAGTGACTACTCACCCTTCTCTTGTGCTAATGTGATTCATGTTCAGGTCCCACTTATGAGTGAGAACATTCGGTGTTCAGTCCTTTACTTCTGTGACAGATCACTAAGTATGATAGTCTCCAACTCCATCCAATTTGCTGCAGATTCCATGATTTTGTTCTTCTTTATGGCTGCATGATACTCCATCGTGTATGTGTACCGCATTTTCTTTATCCAGTCCACTTTTGATGGGCAGCAGGGTTGGTTCCATGTGCTTGCTATTGTGACTAGTGCAGCTATAAATATGCATGTGCAGGGGTCTTCCAGGTATGTTCTTCCAGGTATATTCCCAGGAGAGGGATTGCTAGATGCTATGGAAGGTCAGTTTTTAGTTCTTTTAGGAATCGCCACACTGCTTTCCATAGAAGTTGAACTAGTCAGCACTCCCACCAACAGTGTAGAAGCAGTCCCTCTTCTCCACCCCTCATCAATGAATCAAAAAGCAATTCAGTGTTTTTAGTATATCCAAAATGTTATACAATCCTCCACATTATCTAACTCCAGAATATTTCTGTCATCCCCGAAAAGATGCCCCATACCCATTAGTGCTAATTCCCCACTAGAATAAACTATTCTTAAAAGTCAACTTAAATTCTGCTGCAAAGCCATCTGGTCATTTTCTCTTAGTAGATCGCCTTCTATCATAAACTTTCTACACTCTTCTATATTAATTAGTTTCTTCAAGTTTTCCACCTCCACTTGGGTCACTTGTGGTAATTTACTTTTTCTTAGGCAATAGTTTAATCTTTTAGATTTCAAAATGTATTGCCACAGTTACATGTGCTATTCTCATATAATTCTTTTAGAGTCTGTTGTTGTCTCTTTCCTTATCATTAATCTGTGTATTTCTTTTTTATTATGCTTAATCAGGTTCTTGAGAGGTCTATTTTAATTGTTCATTAAAAGTGACTTTTACATTTTATTCTACTGTACTTTATTTTCGAAGTAATTGAAGTTTTAAAAAATATATACCTGCTTGGTCAAGATATAATTGACAAAGCATACAATTCAATCATTAAAGGTTACAATGTAATGGTTTTCAGTATATTCACATATTTGTTCAATGTTCACCCCCATCAGTTTTAGAGATTTTCATCACCACAGGAAAAAAAGCCCACACTCACTAGTAATCGATCCCCACATCCTCTCAACCACCGACCCTCCGGCTCTAGGCAACCACTAATCTATTTTCTTTGTGTATTATTCTATACATTTCATATAAATGGAATCAATATGTGGTCTTATGTGACTGGATCATTCAATTTTGCATAATGTTTCTAGTTTCATCCATGCTGTAGTATGTATCAGTACCTCATTCATTTTTGCGATCTAATGCTATTCCTTCATATAGACAAACTACCTTTCATTTATCTATTGTCAATTGATGGAAATTTCAGCTTTTATATTTACAAACTCCATATTCTTATTTTGTTGTGTTTTATCTTTTGGTTCTTTGTACACATTTTTAAAGATGAATAATTGGTTCCCTTTTTTGTCTTTAATTTGTATGCAATAAAGTCATATAAGCAATAAAGCTTCTTGTAATTCTTATGCTCTGTAGGTAATACGTTTCTCTTACCCCAGCTACTTCAATATCTTTTATCTGTTTTTAATAACTTTCCATCTTTCTGTATCTCAGCACAGAAGCTAGAAATCTGTGGACCACCTTATCACTCTTTTTTTTTTCCTTAAAGATGTGTGGTGCAAGTCAGGATTAGGTACCTAAGTGGTCTATGTACAGGTGAAGTCTGGGCCTCCCATTGTCAATCTCCTAACAGTGTCTTTCCAAAAACAGAAGTGTTGTATTTTGATGAAGTCCAATTTATCAATTTCAAATTTTATGTACCATGCTTTTGGTGTTATAGCTTAGCAATCTTTTTCTAACCTGAGGTCATAAGAGTTTCACTTAGCCTTTCTTTTAGGTCTTATGCTTAGGTCTATGACTCAGTCTGAGTTGACTTTTGTGCATGATACGAAGTACAGATGAAAGTTTATTTTTGTTTATGAGTCTAAGACTATTTAACTGTGCCAGCATCATTTGTTGAATAGACTGTCTTTTCTCCACTAAGTTGCCTTTGCACATTGGACCAAAAATCAGTTGTTGGCATATGGGTGGGTTTGTTTCTAAACTCTGTTTTGTTTTCATTGACCAATGTGTCTATCTTTTGGCCAATATCTCACTGTCTTTATTAGAGCTGTTTAGTAGCAATACTTAAATAAGGTAATGTTAATCCTTCAACTTTGTAATCTCGTATTCCATATTGTCTTAGCTATAGTAGGTCTTTGTGTTTCCATATAAGACCTAGAATCAGATTGTAAATATCCAGGAAAAGGCCTTTTGGACATTGGATTTGGCAATGATTTACTGGATATGACACCCAAAGTATATGCCACACAAGAAAAAGCAGATAAATTGGTCTACTTAAAAAAACAACAACCAAACTTTTGCACATTCGAGAACACTCTAAATAGAGTAAAGGGAAACCCAGAGAATGGGAGAAAATATTTGCAAATCTTATATCGGAAAGGAGATTCATATCCAGAACATGCAAAGAACTACTGCAACTCAACAGTAAGAAAACTAAACAATCCGATTTAAAAATGGGCAAAGAACTTGAATAGATATTTCTACCAAGACGATCTGCAAATGGCCAACAAGCCCATGAAAAGATGCTCAACATTGCTAATCATTAGGGGAATGCAAGTCAAAGCCACAATGAGATACCACTTCACACCTATTAGAAGGGCAACCATATAATAGGTGATACTAAGTGTTGGTGAGGATGTGGAGCAATTGGAAGGAACCCTTGTGCACTGCTGGTGGGAAAGTAAACTGGTGTAGCTGCTATGGAAAACAGTATGGTGTTTCTCAGAAAGTTGAAAATAGAATTACCATATGGTCCAGCAATTGCACTCCTGTGTATATACCCCAAAGACTTGAATGCAGGAACTCAAACAAATATTTGTATAAAATGTTTATAGCAGCATTATTCACAACAGCCAACAGGTGGAAGCAATCCAAGTGTACAATGTACACTGAAGAACAAATAAACAAAATGCGGCATATATGTGGATCTGGGGGTGGGTGTTGGCCTTATAAAGGAAGAAAATTCTGACATATGCTACAACACTGATGGACTTTGAAAATGTACTTTGTGAAATAAACCAGTCACAAAAGGATAAGCATCTAGAGAAGTCAAAGTCATAGAGACAGAAAGTAAAACGATGGCTCTCAGTGGCTTAGGGGATGGGAAATGAGGAATTTGGACACGTATTTTTTAATATTGACATGTAACAACTGTACCTATTTGGGGGTTCATAGTGATAGTCTGATAAAGGTTTACAATATGTAAAGATCAATTTAGGGTAATTGGCATATCCAACAGATACAAAATTACAGTTAGATAAGAAAGTCATTTTTTAATGAGTCCAGACTTTCAGTTTGGGAAGATGAAAAAAAGTCCTGGCGATGAGTGGTTGTGGTGGTTGCAGAGCAATGTGAATGTACTTAATGTCACTTAACTGCATGCTTAAAAACGGTTAAAATGGTAAAGTTTATGTTTATATATGTTATCAAAATTAAAATAATTGATTACTGACAAGACGGAAAATTAAACCTTCTGAAATTTTAATTGGGCTTGTGAGGAAGCTATAGCTCAATATGGTAAGTACTGACATTTAATAATATTGAGTCTTCTAAATAAAATGTGTTTTCATTCATTTGGGTATTAACATTTTTCAGAGAGGTGGTTTTTAGTTTATAATACAGTGGTTTTGAATATATCTTGTTAGGTTTAACCCTAAATATTTAACATTTTAAAATAGTTCTATTTCTTTCTTTTTTTTTTTTTTTTTTTGAGTAGGAGTCCCACTCTGTCACCCGAACTGGAGTGCAGTGGCCGCTCCCGCCACCCTAGCCTCGACCTGCTGGTCTCTGGCGATCCTTCCGCCTCAGCCTTCCAAGTAGCCGGAATTACAGGCATGTGCTACCACGCCCGGCTGATTTTTTGATTTATTGTAGAGATGAGGTGTCACTGCCCAGGCGGGTCTCAAACCCGCGGGCTCAGGCAATCCACTCACCTCAGTCTCCCAAAGGCACGGGATTACAGGTTGAGCCACCAAGCCCGGCTATAGTTCAATTTCTAATTGTCGATTTTATATATATATATGCACACACACAAACACACATATATGTAAAATCACTTTTTGTGTATTGGTCGTGTATTTTATAACGCTAATTTCCTTTTTAATAGTAGCTTACTTTATAAATTTCATTATCTTTTCTACATTGACAAACATGATGGCTTCAAATAAGGCAAATAAGGAGATTTTCATTTCTTCCTTTACAATGTGGATGCCTTTTATTTCTGATTATTGCCTGATTGTAGTGATTGGAACCTTCAGTATACTGTTGAATAGAAGTGGCAAGAATGGAAACTCTTGTCTTGTTTCTGATCTCAGGGAGAAAGCACTCAGTCTTCCACCATTAATTAGTTTCAATTTATGAATTTGTTTGTTTGTTTTAGGCAACTTTTGTTAAGTTGGAGAAGTTCTCATCTATTTCTAGTCTGTGAGGAGCTTTTTTAAAATCAAAAATAGTTTTGGGATACTATCAACTGATTTTTCTGTGTATATTGAGATGATCCAACGGATTTTGTGTTTTAGATTGTTAATGTGCTGAATTCAATTGATTATTTTTTGAATGCTTAGCCAAACTTCCATCCCTGGTATAAACCTATGTGGGTAATATAGCATCCTGTTTATATAATGTCAGATTTTACTTGCTAATATTTTTTGTGGAGGATTTTTGCACTCATGTTCATGAGGGATATTGATCTGCAATTTTCCTTTCTTTTAATGTATTTGCCTGGTTTTGGTTTTACGAGGGGTAGTCCTGGCCTCATAAAATAAGTTGGGCAGTATGTCATGCTGTTCAACTTTTGGAAGGATTTTGGGTAAAATGGGCATCATTTCTTCCTACTTTTTGGTAGAATTCATCAGTGAAGCCATCTGAGACTGGAGTTTTCTTTGTTAGGAAAGCATTTAACTGTAAATGAAAATTTTTAGTAGATAAATGGCCATTCAGATTATCTCCTTCTTGGACGAGCCTTGGGAGCTTGTGACTTTCAAAGAATTGGTGCATTTCATCTCAGTTATTGAATTGATTGACAATAAAGTTGTTCAAATTTCTAGATTTTAATAACCATGGAATCTGTTGGGATAGCATCTCTCTTTTTCCTTGTATTTATAATTTGTGTCTTCTTTCTCTATTTCTCGACCAGTCTGGCTAGAGGTTTATGAATGTTATTGCTCTTCTGAAAGAACCAGGTTTGAGGTTCATTGATTTTCTTTATTGTTTTCTGCTTTGTAGGCGTTATGTTGATTTCTTTTTTCCTCTTATCCTGGGAAAGTGAGAGTATCGTCCATCACTATCACAAATTATGTAGTAGAATGTCCCACATTTGGGGAAATTGTAGGGCTCAGCACACTCAGAGCACAATCGGTGAGCCTCACCCTGAGAAAACCACCTCCGTGATCATAGTTTCTCCCCTGCTAGGTAAGTATGTGTTGATATTATGCTGATTTCTTACCTGATATTTACCATCTCCTCAGTTCTGTTTACTTTGTGTTTAATTTGTTTTCCTTTGCTCCTTTATTGACAAGGTTGCTGAAATCACTGATGTGAGAACTTTCTTCTGTTTTCACAGAGGCGCTTGATGCTACAAAATTTCTCCTGAGTACTTTTTTTTTTTTTACCGGCATCTCACAAATTTTGATATGATGTGTTTTCCTTTTTAGTCAGTTCAAAATGCTTTCTAATTTCCTTTATGGTTTCTTGTTTGATTAACAGGAAAGCTGAAAGTGTGTTATGTGGTTCCCAAATATTTGTAGTTTTTTTCTGAATACCTTTCTGTTATTAATTTCTAATTTAATTTTCGTGGATGAAAAACACACTGTGGAATCCTTTAAAACTCGTTGAGACGCTTTATGGTACAGAATATGGTCTATCTTGGTACATGTTCCATGCACACTTGAAAAGAACGCATATTCTTCTGTTGCGGGGTAGAAGGCTCTCAACTTACCTTTTTATGATGAGAAATGTGCTATCATCCTCATCACAGCCCCCTTGTATGTAATGTGTACCCCTTCCCTCTCTCCTGACTTCTTTTAAGATTTTCTCTTTTTCACTGGTTTTGTAAAATGTTATGATGTGCCTTCATGTAGCTCTCTTCGCGTTTCTCGGCCTGGTGTTTGTTGAGTTTTGGATCTGTGGACTTAATGCTTTTATCTACTATGGGTAGTTTTCAGCCACCGTTTCGTCAAATAATTTTTTTTTTGTTCCTCCCGCCTCTAATTTGCATCTTTCAGGGGACTATAATTGCACATATATTTGGCTGTCTGACTGTGTCCTGCAGTCCTTGGTTGCTCTGTTCGTTTTTCTTAAATGCTTTTTTCTTTTTGTATTTCACACAGGACAGCTTACAATGCGATGTCTTCAAGTTCATTACTCTTTTCTTCTGCAATGTCTAATCTACTGTTAATCCCATCCAGTGTATTTTCCGTCATAGATACAGTAGTGCTCATCTCCAGAAGTTTGATTTGCATTTTTTCCAGTCTTGACTTGACTCTTGAGTATATGAACTACAGTTATTATAACTTTCAACGTTCCTCTTTTCTAATTCAATCATCTGTGTCAATTCCAGGTCATTTTCAGTCTATTGAGATTTCTCCTCGTTATTACCATGTTTTCTTGCTTCTTTATATGGATTTTGGGTGGATGGCAAGACGTGGTGAATTTCATCTTCTTTGGTGCCAGATGCTTTAGTATTCTTATATTTTTTCCCCTGAGCTTTGTTCTGGGTTGCAGTTGATGCGTTGCAGCTTCATACTTTTGAGTCTTGCCCTCAAGAGCTGTTAGGTGGCACCAAAGCTGTATTTAGTCTACGGCCGATTATTCTCCACTAGCTAGGTAAAACCCTTTTTAGTATTTTATATACTGCCCAAGTAATTCAGAGATTTTTTGAGTCTGGATGGTGAAAATCAGCACTCTTCCTGGTCTTGTGTGATTACCAAGTACTGTTCCTTCTAATTTTTTGAGTGGTACCTTCCCACCTGGGGTAGTTTCCTTGCATGCTTATACTGATCAGTATTACGGAAGGCTTTGAGTAGCAGTGTATCAGGTGTTTATTCCTCTGGATCATCATCGTATTAGCTACCTTTCATGAAACACTTTTTACACAACACAAAGTTTGTAGTTGGGCTGGATTTAATCGTTCCTGTTATTTCTGTTACAGGGTGAGCTTTTGATGAGCAGAGGTGTGCAAAGCATGCTAATTTATTTAATATATTAGCCCCATGAAGGGAATGGTGGTGTTATTATTAGTCTCACTTTACAGATGAAGAAACTGATATACAGAGAGTTTAAATAACTTGCTCAGAGACACAAACAGATAGTAACTGGTAGAACTGCAATTTGTCTATGCCATCTTCCCAACCAAGTAGAAAACCTTTCTAAAGCTTGTGCGTTACATCTTCCCTGCTTCATTCGTGGAATGACAAATTGGCTCTTGTAAACATTTAACTGGAGCACTCTGGCCAATGCCCTCATCTTTGTTTCCAGAGACACTTGAAATAGGAATGATCTGTGGGTATGGTGCCTTCCTAAGATATATCAGGAACAGTATGGCAATAGGAACACAGGCCAGAGTTTGTGTCCCCGCATCTGTGAAATTTGGCCCTGTGACCTAGCTGTATCTTTTGCACAGGGCCCTATCGCGATGTTTCGCTGAAGATTACTTTTGAGTCCTGAGCAATGGCCTCTGCTGCTGCCACTGACCTTCAATCATTAGGCTGCCAATGCCTTCCAGAACATTGCTGCGCCAGCACAGACCAATTTTAACCAGAGTTTCTTCTGTTTGGTAACTTGAGACCACCAGATGCCACCAAGCCGCACGTCTCTGTCATTCTTGCATACTGGCCCAAATGCAGGAATTTCTGGGCATTTTTCTTCTCATTTCCTCTCCATGTCTGACTCTGTCCAGCTCTTTCTTGAATGCTTCTGGCTTTTTCTTTCCTACCTTGAAAAAAGGAAAACGAGTCTCTCCTGCCTCCTCCCTTGATTCTCAGGGTTCGCTCAAGCTCCTTGTCTTAATTGTAAGCAGTACAAGATAAGTAAGTATCATTTCCTATGTTCACCTAGTTCACCTAAAGACTTCACTGCCCATCAGCATTTTCCTGTAGATGATTCTCTATAGACGTACTTCACATACTATATAGACCTGGGGGCTAGAAACATCGTTTCGTTCGTTTTCCAGGTTGATATAGCACAGCAACTAAGAACTACAGCTGTGCAGTAACAGCTTTGAGTTCAAATCCTGGTTTTTCACTCACTAGCTGTGTGACCCCGGGCAAGTGAGTTCACCTTTATAAATCTGCTTTCTTATTTATAAATAAAGATAATGCAAGCCTACAATTGTTGTGAAGATGAGATAACATGAAAAGTGTCTAATAATGATCTTACAAGATTGGAACCTTCCCACAAGTGTATTATTGTTGTTGTTCTTGGCACTTCCAAATTGCAACTCCTCTGCCTTCTTAGAAAAGCCTCTCCAGCTCTGAGGTTTGTGACTCATGACAGCTACCAGGAGCCTAAATAGTACATAATCGTAAGGTGAAAAAGACAACAGTGGGAATGTGGCTAGAGCGTCTTGAACTTTTAGTAGAACGTCCCAGTTCCCCCCTCTCTAGCGCCACCACGTGGTGCAACAGGAAAGTTAGGGCTGCAGCTTAAGGCGGAAGCTGGGGTTGGGGCAAGAGACTCGGAAAGCTTCTGATGAAAAGTTGGAAGAGATGCCATGAGCATAGACAGGACAAACGAGGGAGGTGGAGTAGAAGAAAAAAGGTCGAGCGCAGCAAATTAGAGTGAAGACTGTCTTGAAAATAAAATATCACCTTAGCTGACATCTAGCGACTATGGCTGCCTTAGGAAATAAGACAGTGTGCAAAGACAAGTAAATATGTGCTTGGGTCAAGGAATAGAGCAGGGAAAACCAGAGTTGCTTCTCCTTTCCTCCCTTGCTCCCCTCTTCTTCTCTCTCCTTTTTCATTTTCTCTGTGCCTCTGCCCCTTTTATACTCATTCATCCATCCATTCATCCCTCCACTCACTTAGACATCCATCATACGAGGGAGACTCCCTCCCAAAAAAACCCAGGAATTATCTTTTGGAGGGTGGGCCCCTTGTAGTACACTTGGAATTTGTTCCTCTGGATCAAACTGTTAGCCGAAGTTTTTACCTGAAGTTTTGAGAAGGTTCCATCACAATTTGTGGAAGAAACATCCCGAGTTGTGGCAAACAGCGACTGGTTCTTCCACCAGGACGATGCACCTGCCCACACTGTGCTGAGTGTTCAGCAGTTTTTGATCCAAATCAGCATGCCCCACCCTCCCTGTTCACCCGATCTCACCCCAAGCAACGTTTGTTTGTTTGTTTGTTTGTTTCCCAGATGAAAAAGTCCTCAAAGGGAAGTGTTTTGCTGATATGGAAGAGGGAAACAAACAAACAAACAATGGCAGAAGCACTAAAAAGCATCAAAATTGACAAGTTCAAAAACGGTTTTGTGCAGTGGAAAAAAGCATCTCCATCGATGTATTGCACCTAACAGAGAGTACTTTGAAGGCGACTGAAATTTAAACATGTAAGAACAAATGCACAATTAAAAAAATAAAACAATTCTGGTTTTGGGACATCTCCCCTTGTACATCCATCTACCACTGGCATTAGGGACAAAAAATAAGTAAGCCACAGGCTCTGTCCTAAAGAAGGCCACAATCTGGGCGATGGAGTACAGCCGGAGGTAAGTACACAGGTATTTATAACATGTCAATGCCCACCACCCAACAATCACCAGGAACACACTTGCAGTTGAACAAAGGTGGCTTTACTACTTGTAACAAGCGAGAACGCACTTCGTGGGAAACTGTGGAGCAACTCAGTTAGGGCATATTAGAAAGGACTTATAAGGTTTAGGTGAAGTAGGACTTCACTTTGGATAGAAGAATACTGTTGGGGGGCAGGGGCACTCCTGAGGTTGGATATCTTAATAAATCTTACCTAGAATGAGAAAAGAATAACCCCAGCCAAGCCTAGAGCTGTAAGTGGCAGAGAAGCAGCAGTCACTGATCTTGACTGGAAGAGAGGGGCGTTTTGTAATTTGGTGCTTTTGCACGTTGACCTGAGGAAGTGTTTCTTATGTCTCACTTCATCACAGACAGAGGGTGACCTTGTCTGATGTGAGTGTTCTGTGAGGTTGTTTAGCTTCAGCACGACCTAGCAGCAAGAGTCAGGCCAGCTCCTAACAACAGCAAGGCCTGTAAGTGTCAGGCCAGTTCCCGGTTGTCAGGGCTGCTTTTCTCTTTCTCAGTCTCCACTAGGCAAGAAAAGATGAGTTCAGGGGTGAAGACATTAATGCACGATACCCTGGTTTTCACCATTGCTGAGATTTTGGTAATTACGATCCAGGAGGATTGTTCAGAGAACATGGTCAGTAGTTGAACTGAGGTCAATCCCTCTTGCTCCCTCTGTTGTAAGATCAGCTGATGGAACATTTGAGGTGACAATGGCTACACAGTAGCACTTTAGACTCTAGACTTGATACACTGGCAGACTGCAACATAGGAAATTAACAGAAGCAAAAGGATTATTAATCCTTGTGGCAGGTCTCAAAGCCAGGGGATCTAGATGACAAAGCCTAGGCAATAAAATTTTGTCTGAGATTTGAGAAAGGTCTGTCTTAGAGGTTCAGGTGAGGGTTTTTTTCAGTCTATAGCAGACTACTCTACTTGTCCTGCAATACTTGTACAGGTGCAGCAAGACCTATTTACCACCACACGAGCTCTCCTTTGGATAGCTAAGAGGAAGTCAAATCAAGGACGATGTGATGGTCCATGTCAACTCTAGCTAATGGATTTAGAATAGCTTTTGGGGGTGGGGCATATAGACAGAAGCTCTGCCAGGGCCAGAGAAAAGTTTTGGAGTACCTTTTCCAGTTGTATTATTTTTGCTGTGAGAATTGTAGCCAATGCAGTATGCGAACAGAGGGTGTCAGTTATCTCTTCTGGTAATTCTCCCAAGTAGTTTGTCCGCCATACGTTCTGTCATGCCCATCTTATTTTGAAGGATTCTAGGGTTTTCCTTGTGCAAACATGGAGAGGTAGTAGTTTTAAAAGTCTCGAGTCTCTATCAATTATCTAAAATCCCCAGGCTAAGTTGGCGGCAGATAAACGTAGGCCTGGTGTCCACATACATAGTATCCCAGCGGGATGCAGGCAGTATTGGGAGGATGAATGCCACTTGGCACAACAAAAGTGATTCAAGTTTTGGTCACTTGAGGTGGTCAAATGCCTTGAGTGGAGCTAAATATTTCCTGCAAAGCAACTGCAGTGTCTTTGAATAGAGCAAATATGTATTCCCATTCGTGAGGTTCTACGCTTTGTTTTACGGTTGTAATAACTTCAGCAGAAGCATTTTGTTGATGTGAAGTCAAAGTCTGTTTTCACAAGACTGACATTTGAAGGGAAAACGTAAATACCGGAAGAAGTCTGTAAAAGAAAATCTACCTTCTGAACTGTTTAAAGAAGCTGCTATTAAATCTTGGCCAGTAAGGAGGGAGAGGAATTATTATCTAGCAACCAGTGAACTTCAGAGCAATAGCTGTAGTCTGAAAAAGAAAAAGAAAAGTATAAAAGAGTTTCGGTTTTCTTTTAAGTGTAAGAAAGGAACACAGGGGGCCCAAAGAAAAAGGCAAAAATATTATATTAGTGTTCCAGAGGGTGACAAAATCTAATAGACAGTAGGTCAGAAAAAATGGGGTGCTGAAAAATCAGAAAATTAAGCATATTTCACAGTTTTTGGCAGAAGCCACCTACTTCTGAGGCAAGTGACTTGTTCTGTAGTGTTGGGCAGAAGCTGTCCGTTTCTGAAATCAACTCCTTCTGAAGAATTTCCAAGAATTCTCAGTTTGAGGTTTTCCAACAGAATGGACTTCCAGGGGTGAGGACAAAACGATGTATGTTTTTCTAATTGGAAAGTAAGATTCCCAAATCAACACCTTATGTGTTATTATTGTGCCAGTTATGAGCAGTACCTGATAAGGTCTTTTTCGTTGACGTTCAAGGGCGGTTTTTCTTTTACATCGTTTCCAGGAGATTAAATCTCCCGGTTGCAGATCACGCAGAAGCTGCTTAAGTGGGATTTTGGAAATGAAACTTGCACATGTTGTTGTTACATTTGGAAACACCATAGCCTGTAGTATGGCAGAGACTAACATTGGATGTAATTTCCAAATGTGTGGGGCAGTCCAATATTAACTCAGGAGGAAAGAACTTGTGGGTACTAAGGGGGATTGATCTTATTGCATCACGGCCAGTGGGGGTAGTTTGGTGCTTGACGTTTTGGGATTTCCCAGGGGTTTGATAACTATGCTTTGACAATTCCATTAGCGCTCTTTACTTTTCCTGAAGTCAGTGGATGATAAGGAGAGCAGAATTCTGGATAAAAGGTATTAAGTTATTTTTAATGGTAGTTCTAGTGAAATATGTGTCCATGTTACTGAAGAGGTAAGTTGGGATTCTCTAATTTTGGAATATATTGTAATTTATAAAACCATGACAGCCATAGCCCTCCGGCTAGGTGAGTGAACCCACCCCAAGAAAGAAATACAACAGCCAGAACACATGTATGGGTCATTACTAGAGACACTTGTATAAAATCCATTTGGAGGTGTTCAAAGAGACCTTGAGACCTTGGTTCCCATCCATGTTTTACCTTTATAGTCTTGCCAGGATTGTCGTTATCAGGTAAGGTATGCATTGGAAACATTCTTGGCAAGATCCTCAAAATTGCTCAACCAATGCTGGTTCAATACCATAATCAACTTATCTGTGCGATTGTGAGAAATATTATGAAGCTTCTTTCTTATTTTAAACACCGTTTTTATTTGGGCCATGCCCTTGCGTTCAAGCAAAGCATCTCAAAGTTTTAAGATTGCAGGCCCTTTTCATAGGAGAGAAAAATAAGTTCAGAGGCAGAGAAGCATGCTGATAAATACACACAGTAAAGAGAGAGACAGTATGGCTGCTTTGCAAGACTCAAGCCCTTGACAATATTATCAAGTCATGTGCATAAAAAACCAGGATTTATTAAAACTCCAAATGATGGAAACAAAGAAGGGAATGCCTCCTATTAAGCACAATGATCCCTCATTTAGACAACCAGGAAAAGCAATCTCTTCATGAGGATTTATTCACTTCTCACTTCTTGTTTTAAAGTACCTCTCAAATGAAAAGTCTGCTTCATGTCAAAACATCCGACTAAAGGCCTCCACAACTTAAAATTCACCCTAGTGAAATTGTGCCAGTTAGGGACAATTACACATGTTGGCATTATAATGAGAAAACATGAAGGAAACAGGTATTTGGCCTGGAAGCAATGCAGTTTTAGATAGAATGACCCCATGAGAACAACAATCTATAGGGATGTTGCTTGTGTGACTTGATGTCCATAGAATTTGATCGTCACCCATCAGTGACCAGACAATACCAACTGATTCTGGGCAGGTGAAATAAAGACGTTTTCAGGGACACAAAAACAATGCTGAGGAAGAAGTCTCTATGATGTTTTAATATGGCGACTTGAAGCAACATATGTTTGAAGAACAATAGTTTCAGGAGCCCTTCTGAGCTCCTCAGTCCCAGGGACTGGCTGGAGGAGAGAGTTATTGAGTTTATGCCTATCCTTCCCCATTGACTAATCATCTTATAGAAAAATGACGCTTAAGATGTTAGACAAGAAAACAGACCATCAGAGCCACTGTTAGAAGGCCAGAAAGCAAACGCGCCAAGGAACAGCACAGGTCTGACCAGATAAGCAAACAAATCCCAAGAGATCTTATTCCCAGGAAAATAAACTAAACCCAACTATGGAGGGATTCAACAAAACATCCAAGCTTAATTCAGCATGAACCTTCTACCAGCCATGGGTAAGATGACACCCGGGACAAGTAGAGACAAGGGGTGTCAGATGTGTACACTACTATTGAGTTAAGGATTCAGGTACAACACAGTGACGACTCAGCTAAATCCTGGCGGAGGGCCCATTTGTGTAAATACCTTCCAGGCAAAGATCTGCAGGAGGACACCTGTAGTTTTGAACACACTTGGTTTATTACTGGTTGCCACAGAAGAGAGCTTTCACCATGGGAAACTGTGGGGCATCTGGTAAGAGGATGTTTCCAGTTTGGGGCATTACAAACAAAGCAGTATGAACATTCACGTACAAGTCATTGTATGGATACAGCTTCCGTTTCTCTTGGGTAAATACCTAGTAGAAAAATGAGTGAATCATAGGGTAGGTATATGCTCAAGTTTGTGAAAAACTGTCAAACTGTTTCCTAAACGTGGTTGCACCATTCTACATACTCACCCGCAGTATATGAGCGTCCCAGTTCCTCCTCATTCTAGAATTTCATTGTTGTTATAATTAGCGTTTACTTATTGAGCAGCTTTTCATGTGCTCACCTAACATCCATATAGCTTCATTGTTAAATTGTTTCTTGAAATAGTTTGCTCATTAAATTTCTTATTTTATTTTAAAGATGCGGGATATAACTCAGGATTAGGTATACAAGTGGTCATCATACAGGTAAAGTTTGGGCCTCCCTTTGGTCCCCACTTCACCTGGTTTGAGATCAGGTGCCTTTACTGATGTTATGTGCTCCAGTGCCCTGCCACCCCCGGCAGTTTCTTATAGTATTTTGATAACTGTTCAGGGTCCCTTATGAGGGAGAACATGTGGTACTCAGTTCTTTGTTTCTGTGACAGATCACTGACTATGATAGACTCTAAATCCATCCAAGTTGCTGCGAAGTCCATAATTTTGTCCTTTATGGTCATGTAATATTCCATTGTGTATATGTATCACATTTTAAAAATCCAGTCCACTTTCGATGAGCAGTACGATTGGTTCCATGTCTTTGCTCCAAAGGTTTTTTTTTTTTAACATGCTGATTGACCAGTATTTTCAACATGCTGGTTTCTTTTCTTTCTTTCTTTCTTTTTCTCTTTCTTTCTTTCTTTCTTTCTTTCTTTCTTTCTTTCTTTCTTTTTCTTTCTTTCTTTCTTTCTTTC